>NC_054877.1:36256574-36559604 GCF_018320785.1 Cheilinus undulatus | reverse complement strand
CTAATACTGGTATACCAGGCTAAAAATATACAAAAAAAAGAGACGATCTCACCCGATTCAGGTAGGCATAATCCACAGGGAAAGCCTTCTTTAGTCCGGATCCTAATACACTCCCCAGCATCCTCACAGAGAATCCAACCAGTACCCGTTTAATGTCTTCTGTAGCAATTGCTGCTTACTTTAACTTTTCAGTTATTTTTCTCTAGATGACGTGTACAGCTTGTTACTTTTTATTTCATTCTCAGGCCCTAATTCTCAGGTCTGCCTGCTCCTTTGTCTTTTTTCCAGTCTCTCCTTCTCTGCCTCTTCCCCCTCGACACGTCCTCCTTATTTTAGCTCGTCTTAGTTTTCTTATTATTTTAACCACATATTAATACACAAAAATGACAGCAGGCACCTACATTCCATACCATTACATTTGAATATACAGGGAATATTTGCCTTTTTACATATAAGAAAACCTGCTGTTCTCATCCTTTAATTCATTACTCTTTGTTCAATGGGAAGAACCGTCTTTAGTGTCTAATCCATACTTGCACAGCTGCGGCACTGATTTGGTCACAGGCCTCCTCCATGGCCTGAATGAGGGGTGCCTGAGCCTGGGGCTGGAGATCGTAAACCTTCCAACGCCATGCTGAGAAAAACTCTTTGATTGGGTTTAGATGTTTTTGCTGAATTTGGTCCTCTTCTTCTTTGAGTATGTTCTCTTCTTGCTTCAGGTCTTCCTCTTCCTCTTCCTCCTTCTCCTCTGTGGATTCCCCCTCTCACCCTCACTCTTCTTCTTCTGACTCCTTCCATTTTGGTTAAAGACAGGTGAACTCACCTGCTGCATTTTTATAGTGCTTAAACCTGATTGGTGGGTCTACACAATTGTGTGTTTGCGCGCCAGATGGCTGTGTTTAACCAATGACTCATAGGTGTGGTAATTTGACAGTCAGTGCTTTGGAATTGCAAAGAAGTGACATCCTGATATATTTCTGTGTCTAATGTATACAAGTGTGTTTAATGTTTTGCAAATCACTGTGTGTATTGTTTTGCAAAAAGTGTGAGGCTGACATTGTGCTTATAGTGGTGCAAATCTGAGCCGATGTTTTGCCCCTTGAGTGTAAGGTTTTGATAATTGTGTAATACTTTTGATTTTAGTGTTTATGCAGTTGAAAAAAACTGTAACACCATATTAGCACCAGATAATCCAAACTGGTTCTGTGAGATATAGTTCTGCAGCCTCTTCCGAAAAGGGGAGAATAAGGAGAAGGATTGTAGGGGCCCAGAGAGGCCCCTAATACAAGTATAATACTGACAAAATAATATGACACTCAGTAATAAACATACAATCACATATATTCTATTTACAATGTATTGGTAACACTAAGTTTATTTGTTTTGGAAAAATTTCTCAACGCCTGCCCCCCCTCTCTGTTTACATAAAATGGTTCAGTCCACCTGCTCCGTGAGGCAGCTTGCAGAGCGGTAACTTTACCCAGACAGCAAGTGGAGGCGGTGACGACAGGATGTCTCAAAAGTCAGGGAGTTAAAAAAGACAAGAAAAAAGCTCAGACAGGAAAAAGAAGCAGAGAGTCGACTGTGTGTTACCCAGTTCGTTCATAGGCAAGGTGGGTCTGTTAGTGGTTCATGTGATGGAAAGTTCTGGAACATTAGCCTGTTGTCTATTCCTAACTTTGTACATACTTTATAAGCTAGCTCACTTTTCTCCCCGTATAAGCTCATATTTCTGAAGAAAACTCTGAATTTGTACATTTCACTGTTGTTTTAGTTAAATAATCAATGCAGGCAAACGTTTAGCAAGCTGCTCTGCTCATATTCAATCAGTCAAAAAATGACGCATGTTCCGAACAGACACGTCAAGAGCAGCAGCAGCAGCTGTCAGTCCCCCCGACCCCACCTGAACAAGCCCAGGTACCCCCTGAGGAAGGAGGTGAGCAGTGTGTGTTAAATTAATTGATTATTATGGAGAAAAAACATTAAAGAATAAAAATTGTTCTGAAATAAAAAAGTCTATAGTCTGTATTTATTTCAGAATGATTTTAATGGTTTAAAAAGCATCAGCTATCTCTGAAATATAATGTTTGGTCAGTAGTTTGGGACTCTCACCCCCCTGCTTTGCAGTAGGAACAGAGAACATTTCTAGTGTGTGCAGACTGGGTGACTGCTCTCAATCCAATCAGAGAAATGTTGACATTTTCTGGAAATCAGAAGATTAAATAGCAACAACCATATAGCCTCGTAATTGTATTTTTCACCACAAATCTATTGCCATCACCTGTGAGTCTACAGTTTTAGAGATAAATTAGACCTGCATGTAGGGCTACAAGAGGGAGACAGTGAGCAGTGGAGTATTTGAAGTAAAATCACATTTTCCTTTGTTTTTTTTACTTAGTTTAACATCTGCTGCTGATTTTATTTACATTATTATAATGTTCAAATTACAATAAATCATAAAAAGGCAGTTGGCCGTTTTGTTTTTGATGGTGTTTTTAGCTGAGATTTTATTTGTTTCTCCACAGATTATAATTGCATTACATTTTAATGGAGGAGGTTATTTTGTATTTAAGTTTTGTATTTTCAGGTTATTTAGTTTAGTTTAGTTTATTCAATCATAACACAACACCAAACATTTTGCACAGTATAGACATTTCAAACAAACATTTCAAACAAAATCAATAGTCATGTGTTGAATAATTAATTAATCTTAAGAGAATTTTATGTTCAAGTATCTAAAGAAAGAGATGGGTTTTGGAATGTAGAGCATCAGTCTTGCAGCAAATAATTGAATCTAAATGAATTTCATAGTATTTTCAGTACTCCCCCTACCAAGTAACTGTCATGTTGTTCTTTTCACAAATATGGGAATGATAGTCAAAAACATCATTAAATGCATAGTTTTATGTAAAACAGTATCAAAATTTTCCACCCGCCTGATGGACGGCTGTGGGAGGCCCAGTAAGATTTCTTTTCATGGGGCCCAAAATCCCTGGTGACACCACTGTAGTTCTGGCTCAATATAGATCAAAAAAGGGCCCAACATAAAAGTCATTGCAACAGTAATGTTTCATAGTATTTCTTGGTCCTAATGGTCTTCTTGAGTTTAGTGTGTTTATCATGTTTTAACCAGCCAAGAGGGCAATTAAGTGTGTTTGGCAATGAATAGGGTAGTGTGTTTTTTCCACCCAAGGGGGCAGTGTAGTGTGTTTTTTCCACCCAAGGGGGCAGTTTAGTGTGTTTTGCCAATGAGAAGGGTACTTAAGTAGACAAACAAAACTCTATCCAGGAAAATCAGCAGGATGGAAGGATTTTGAATCAGTCAAGGATGCAGCGAATACTACAGCAGAAACATGGAGGACTGAAGACAGCTTAGCGACGCAAATATGAAGAAGTAGCTGGACTTTGAAGAGTAGGTAAATCTACCGGTGGTCAATTCTCAAAAATGTAGAAATGTATTTAAAATGGATTTGAGTCACGCAGGAAGGAACAGATGTTTTTGGCTGTGGAGGACAGCACTGACTTGTTTACATGAAGCTGGTTAGCATGATCAGGGCTATCCAGGCTAACAGCAATGAAGACATAACTTCAGCTGGAGGGATAAACAAGACAAAGACAGCACTAAACTATCGACTGGGGACGTTTTTTTTCTTCAGCTATTCCCAGGACAAGGATAGCTAGATTTTAAAGTTGTAAGCTGACAGCGGTTGCAGCTGAATTCATTAGCAAATGAGGATCAAAATCGTCAGTTAGGTAAGCAACATAGTTCATTTAAAATGCAGAGTTTTAGCACAGTGTCTGACATTATTCTGCTGCTGGTTAGTGGTTTGGTATAACAATTTGTCTTTTTTTTTTCTGTGGAGGATATTTGGCTGTTGTAAGCTGCTAATTGTATATGCTAATTGTATATGCTGTCTCCTCATATGTGTCTTCTTATATGTGTTTATGATTTTACTGTCATATAATATCACTGTCTTTTCCTAAATATTTCCATCTTTCAGTATTTTAACTGCCTCCATCATCATCTATGTCCTTCCTTTTCCTTTAACTATGCAATTAGACATCTGTATCTCAGTTTGTTTTGACTTTCTGTTTATCAAGACTTTCTCTGTCTAGTTTATTGCTAATTTGTTCTTTGTTTTTATGGGAAATCCCATTGAATGAGTTCTTGCTTTTGCTATGTCTGTTAAAGCACTTTGTAAACATGTGTTTTTAAAGGTGCTATATAAATAAAGTTCTAATTATTATTATTGTTATTATTAATTGTGGCTAACGAGCTAAGTGCTAACTGGGAGCTAACATGAAGCTACATGTTTTTAAATGTGTCAAACACAACAAATGGCATATGTGAGGAACAGCTGGTCACACTTTATGATGTTTTCTATTTAACTTACATGCAAACAAATGAAATGATGACTTTTCTCAGTCATTTTCCTATGTAATCTGTGTTAGACATGCTGTTATGACAGGGTGGACAGCTTGGATTAAGGTTCAGTTTGGTTTTTATTGTTTTGGTCTGGTTTTGTACAGAAATATGTGGTTCCAGCCTTGACATGAAACTGGATCACAGTTTGTGTTTGTGTCTGTTGTTGCTGTTAATGCTGATTATGTCTGTTAGCTGTATATGAGTGGAATCATGGAGGTCGATCAGCTGAACTCTGGACCTAAGTTCACCTTTTTACTGTATTTCTGAAATAGATATTAGACATGTATAAAATAAAACTGAAGTCGTAACAGATTTGGCTGCAGAAACAAATTAGAGGGGGGGCATTACATTTTTGGGGGGGGAACACATTTTTTCAACCTAGATTTTATTTGCTTCAGGCTGAACAGTGGCGTTGTGGCTACTTCTACAGTGCTGAGAAATCATTTTTCTCTCACTAAAAAGGGGCAGTTCCTCCCAAAATCTTAAAAAACAAAAAAACAGTAGTGTAGTGCTATGTGTCGATTTATTCAACTCAAAAGTCAAGCATTTATGTCAAGAAGCATCGCAACAGGGGCTGCAGCATGCAGAGAGCAGCACCATACAGCTTCACTTCTTTTAGAAACATAAGCACTGATGTCAAACTCAAGACCTACCTCTTTGGTCTAACTTTTACCTGAATTTAATATGCTCATCTTAATCTTTTTTAGTAATTTAGGGGTTAAGGGGTCAGGCAGAGTGGGTTTGGGTAATACCTCCTTTTAATTTATGTCAGTGTGTAAAGCACATTGTGCTACATTTTCTTGTATGAAAAGTGCTATATAAATCAAGTTTGGTTGATACACTGCTTGGCGCTGCTCCTTGTGCTCCCTAGCTGCCATAGCTAACCCTCCTAACATGATTGTTTACTCCAGTGTGGCTGTTGACTTCAGTGCTTATGTTTCAAACAGAAGTGAAGCTGTATGGCGCTGCTTCCTGCTAATTCCCGTCTGCATCATCACTTGTCCTTGGTACTTTTGTATTTTTTTGGAAATAATTCAAGATATCCATGTTCAGTTTACTGTGCACTAGCAACGGTGAACGCCATGAATGTATGATTCTGTATGAGTCAGTGACCCACCCCCCTCTATTTGTAGTTGGCTAGCACGTTGCCTTTGTTCGTTGGTTGGATTGGTTGAATTGTAGGATCTACAAATCGAGATATGAATAATAGAAGATGGCTACGCCGATGAAAAAAAGGAAACCCAAATATGGACAGCTTCAAGTCCCAGGGCGGGCACAGCTGATTCCGTGGGCAAGCACAGCCCCCTAGTGCCCGCCCATGCTGCCGGATCTGAGTCGTAACCCTCTGATTTCGGTTCCCTTGTGGTTCTGTAACGTTTTTATTCCAAACACCACTGCTGCTGTCACAGCCAGCAGGTGGTAGTGGACACTGCAGTTCCACCGCAGTAATGGCGGCCGCTCAAGATGGCGGCGCCCACAAATCAGCCATAGGATTGCTCTATAGCAGTGGTTTTCAAAGTGTGACGCAGGCCACCCCTGGGGGGCGCCACAGAGCTTTAGGGGAGGCGTGGAACCATAAACCAGAAAAAAGGTGATTTGCTTTGAGAACCTCTGCTGTGCATGAAGGAAAATGAATAAACTTAAAGTTACTATAGGGACTATGCTATGGAACAGTGTTACTCAACAAAGAGCCAAATTATTGAAAAATACCTTTGCAAGTGCCACAATCTAAGAGGTAAAAAGAGGCAAAAACAGCTTGAAGAAGCAATAGAAGTAGGTTAAAGGTGGCAAAATGGTCAAAAAGCAACAAAAAAATGGGTGAAAACGGGCGAAAATGGGGAGGAAAAGTGGAAAAATGGTCAGAAAGTAGCAGAAATGGGTGAGAAGTGACAAAAAAAGTGGGTGGAAAGTGACTAAAATGGGCAAAAAGGAGTCAAGAGTGGCAAAAATGGTCAAAAAAAGAGGAAACAAGTGGTATGTAATGGCAAAGGATAGTTTAAATGGGCAAAAAGTGTTTAAAAATTGTAAAAAAAAAAAAAAAAAAGGGGGGGGGATTTGGATAAAAGTGGTAAAAATTTGTGAAAAAAGGGCAAAAATATTAGAAAAAGGAAACAAGTAGTATTAAATGGCAATGGGCAGCTTAAATGGACGAAAAGTGGGAAAAAATTGGGAAAAAGTGGCAAAAAGACATCACAAAAATGAGCACAAATATTTGGGGAAAAAAAGGGCTATTTAATGATGAAAGGTAGCTTAACCTTACTATTGTGTTCAGGTCAAATTTGACCCGTTTTCAAGTTTAGGTATGCTTTTTTTGTACTGGAACAAGGCTTCATCTAATCCTCAGACAGAACTATTTCAACACAACAAAATAAACTTTCACCATTTTATTAAATTCTTAAGGCCTCAGAAAAAAAAGGGACATTAGTGGCGTGACAGGTCAAATATGACCCGGCAGAGAATACTGGTTGTTACATGCATCACTTAAAAGCTGTGGGCTGCTCTGTGGATCAAATATGGCTCAATTTGCCTCACCGCACCGCACACACGCACGCACACACACAACACACCTTCATATAGACACACACACCTTCATACAGACACACACCTTCATATAGACTCACCCCCATACAGACACACACACCTTCATATAGACACACCCCCATACAGACACACAACTTCATACAGACACACACCTTCATATAGACTCACACCTTCGTACAGACACACACACCTTCATATAGACACACACACCTTCATACAGACACACACACCTTCATATAGACACACCCCCATACAGACATACACCTTCAAATATACACACACCTTCACACAAACACACACACCTTCATACAGACACACACACATTCATATAGACACACACAACTTCACCCAGACACACACCTTCATATAGACACACACACCTTCATACAGACACACACACACCTTCACACAGACACCTCCATCTTCATATAGACACCATATTGTAGTCTTTTCAATTTATGGTATGATTTTCAGTTTGCACTTGCTACTCTGAGTAAAATAAAGTTGGTTTTATAAAAAGGAAGACTCTTAGCCTTTTTCCTAACCATAAATCAATAGGGGTCAGTTTTGACCCACAACTCCACAGATGTCACTATTGTTACAGTTTTTTATGACTGTATAAACACTAAAATCAAAAGTATTACACGATTATCAAAACCTTACACTCAAGGGGCAAAACATTGGCTCAGATTTGCACCACTATAAGCACAATATCAGCCTCACACTTTTTGCAAAACAATACACACAGTGATTTGCAAAACACTAAACACACTTGTATACATTAGACACAGAAATATATCATGATGTCACTTCTTTGCAATTCCAAAGCACTGACTGTCAAATTACCACACCTATGAGTCATTGGTTAAACACAGCCATCTGGCATACAAACACACAATTGCTTAATTGTAGACACACCAATCAGGTTTAAGCACTATAAAAATGCAGCAGGTGAGTTCACCTGTCTTTAACCAAAATGGAAGGAGTCAGACAAGGAAGAGTGAGGGTGAGAGAGGGAATCCATGGAGGAGAAATGACTGTTTGCCTGGAGCCCCTAAATGGCTAAGTTCGCCACTGCTTACAGTACTCTAATCACTGAGAAGTAGAATTGCTAAAAGTGTTTTAGGTTAGCAACAGCAGTGTGTACATGATTCAAACAGAATTTATTCATGTGAAACGTGTGTTACATATGGTAACAAAATATGTTTTTTACAAATTAGTGTATAGTTCTTACAAGCGTGTTTCATTTTGCAAAGGATCTGAGGTGTTCTGCTACTTGTGTGTGTGGTTGTGTGAATTGTGTGTAGTGTTTTGACAAAATGAGCCCTGTTTTCAAAATCGTGTTTAAGCAATAGAAAAAAAAACTGTAATTGAAAATCCTCCTAGGGATTTATTTATTTATTTCTGTGTGTTCTTCATAGTCCAACGTTGAATCTAGACAGTTCTTGTGGATGCTGATCCTAACTACAAACTAACTTGAGTAGTCTGTCTAGTTAGTCTGTTTTAAGGCTATATAATGTGCCGTTTGTATAACATATAAACATGTCTAAAGTGCCCTCGAAAAACACGCCAAACTTAGTGCCCTCTTCAGTGGCAAGAACATGCTGTATGTGCCCTGTTTTTTCTTTTCACCCCTGCCCTTGAAAAGTCTGTGCACACCACTGGATCCAATCCAGCACTGAGTCGGGTTGGGTTTAGAACGCTTCCTTTGCAGCGTTCACTCAACGGACAGGACTCAACAGACAAGACCAAGACCAAGGGATGAGTCATTCTGGCGTGCAGTAAACACTAATTGACAGGCCTTTCTTGAGTCTTGCCAGTGCCAGGGCACCTCCCCTCAGAGAAGGCAGCAGTGACAATCCCAAGTGATCCAGCTCCTTCGACTGTTGGTGATGTTTGTAGGGTTGGGGTTTGAGCTGTGTTGCTCACAAAGCATTCATAGATAGACCCCATAAACTCACACATGATGAACCGCATTCACAACAGAGTTTTGTTTGATTTTTTTTCATTTCAAATGAACATTGAAGCCCTGATATCTGCCTATATAGGTTCTGCAGTGTGGTCCAGGTTTTTTAAAGTGTTTCCAAGCCCACATACGATCCAGGTATTGATCTGTTGTGGTGGCTATTAGTTTGGAGTATGCACAGCGGCTGTACCTCACTGGAATGCTATGAAAGTAGCCCCAGCCTGGAGGGTCCGTGGGGGGGATGTGTAGGTACTGCATACACAGCCCTAAATACACGTCTTCAATGTAGAGAGCTCTGACGAACTTGGAAGCCTCCACAAGCTTTTTAGGAAGGTCCAAAGAGAAAACGTAGCCCAGGCCGAAAGCATACGGTGGGTAATAGGGATGGGGGTAGACAGACGCCGGGATGTACCACTTGGATCTTTTGTCTCTCAGGACAGGGATTTCTCTTGCCACTTGTCCGGTCAGGTAGTTTGTCTTTGGGGCGTTTTGCAGCATGCTGATGAGTTTGGGCAAATTCAGAAACACGTCTGAATCGATCTTCATGGCGTACGAGGAGCCAGAGCAGTACGAGTCCAGCCATTCCAGCATCACCATGGTCTTGATGGTCAGGTTCTTGTAGCAGTCTGTGAAGTTGCTCTGGATCAGGTCTCGGTGCTCTCTGCTCTCCTGCAGTAGCTGTTCCTGAAGCTGTTCTGTACCCTCTCCGCTCTGCTGCCCCAGCAGGAAGAACAGCTCCACAATTTTGTCCATCACCAGGCGCTCACTTCCCCACGTGCTGCGGATGATGTCACGGTGCGCCCTGTTGTTGGGCGCCACGGGAACAATAAGAACCAGGAAGGGTTTCTGCTGCACACATTTGTGTGGCTCATTGATGATGAAGTGGTACTTGTAGGGGTACTCCACAAAGTACGGTCCTGAAGGTTTATAGGGGGGCGGGGTTGGTGGGATAGTAGTGTTCTTAGGAGTCGTGATCAACTCTGTTGTTGGCGAGACATCCTTTGTGGTGAATCTGACACCAGAGGGTGCTGGTCTCTGGTATGGAATCCACCATTTTTTCACGTTCTGGTTTGTCCATCCTTGAGAGCTCCAGTCGGGTTGTCCTTTCACATTTGTGTTGAAGAAAAATAAAAATGCTCCCAAAACAAGCATGAAGAAGAGGCAGTGAAGCCATGACATTCTGCACCATCTCCTGCTTTCAGGCGATGCACCAACATCCACCCTGGTCTGATGGGGAGGGACACTGGAGGACACAACAGTGACACAGAATCAATCATTCTGAACACATTATTATCATAAAACAATAGTCATTGTAAAACTGAATGGGCTTTTACGCTGATGAACTACACAGTGTTGGGGAAAAGTACCGTGTACCTACCTGATTCTTTTTTTTTTTTTTTTTTTTTTGCATATTTGTCACACATTAATGTTTCAGATCATCAAAGTAATGTTAATCTTTGATAGCGATAACCTGAGTAAACACTGAAGTCAGTTTTTAACTAATGATTTTGTTTATTTTAAGGAAAAAAAGCCGTCAAAACCATCCAAACTCACTGCTCCCCTTGTGACATCCTGACTTGTCCTGATTAACCACATTTTTTATTAAACTGAGTTCAGTTTGACTATCCTCTCCCAGACCTGATTAGTGCCACACCTGTTGGATCCAGAACCCTTAACTAGAACCTGTCTGACAGTGAAGGAGGCTAAAAGATCTCCAACACATCATGGAACCATCTAAGGAAATTCAAGAACAGATGAGAAACAAAGTCACTGACATCTTTCAGTCTGAAAGGGTTACAGAGACATTTTTAAGGCTTTGGGACTCAGTGAGAGCCATTACCCACAAATGGAGAAAACTGTGAACAGTGGTGAACCTTCCCAGGAGTGGCCAGCCTACCAACATGACTCCAAGAGAACATGGATGACTCATCCAGGAGGTCCCAGAAGAACCCAGAACAACATCTAAACACCTGCAGGCCTCACTGACTTAGTTAACTCTTTAAGCGCCAAAGTTGCAAAATTGAGACAAGCAACATTGCTGAATTAAACAGGCTATAGCTGCAAATATGGTGCCTAATGCTGTTACTACTTTACACCAGAGATGGCAGACATGAGTAACTTCAATCCCAGCAGCATTTGTGGGTGTTTTTTTTTTTCAAAGTTTTGGAGAGAGAGAGTTTTGAAAGACCCACCCCCTGTCGAGGAGATGAGGGTTGTAGTCGGAGCGACATGACGTGACGTTCAGTCGTCCGGTGAAACCCTGTGTGAGACTGAGGGTGCGTCTGTGAGCACTGACAGTGCGTCCGTGCACGATGATAGTCCACAAGCAGCACATACAGAGGCCGATGCTTTGCCTCACTGTGGCCGTGGAGGGAGGGGATGTGGTGGGGGTATCGGGGTGGTCAAAGCACTGAATAGTGACGGAGGCAGGGAATGAAAAACACCGTGGAGGTGGGGGCAGCCATGTTAGAAGCCGTGAGAGAAAACAGAAAGCCAGTGGCGGTGGAGGCCACCTGGTGATGAATATCAAATATGCAAATTAGATGAGTGAATTTACTCCCATCACAAACTTTGGGTTACACTGAAGATTTTTCTCATTTACAGAATGCCTTTATCTCTAACCACTTTCAAGCTACAGCCTTTTGAAATCTTGAAATCAAAATTGAATATTTTCTTGAAAAAACTCTGGCGCCCAAAGAGTTAAGGTCAGAGTTCATGATCCAACAATCAGAAAGCGACTGGGCAACAATGGCATCATGGGAGAGTTTCAAGGCCAAAACCACTGCTGAGCAAAAAGAACACAAAGACTCATCTCACATTTGACTAAAAACACCCTGATGATCCCAAGACTTCTGGTCTTTTACTACATCCCACTGACATTCACCTTCAGATGAACAGATTCAAAGTTGATTTTAGATAACAGACCATTTTATGATCTCAACAAAAACAGATTTTATTTGTTAAATCTGAAAATGAAGCAGCAGAGAGTCTTTTTTTATTTTTGGCTAAACGTTCTTAGACCCCGTTAGAGGTTATAAAGACACCGCTAACTGCTCACTCCTTGTGGAGTCCCGTCATCAGCTCAAACTTTGTACAGAAACGCCATGACTACGCTCTGTTCCTGCAGCTTCTCTTCCTCTGGGTCTGACCTTACATCACTATCACTGAGCCCTGGTTCAAACAGAACACTCCTGAAGAAGAGAAATGTGGCTCAACATTCAGTACTGAGGCATCAGGGTTGATGTTCTTGATCCAGAACCAGTAGAATAGGAGCTAACTGTCCCATACAGACACAGTGCTTTAGCTCTGATCACCTGCTGCTTCACACAGGTGACAGGTGTGACCTCCATGAGCACTGGAAGACTGAGGGGAGAGGGATCACTAGTTTATCCATCATGGACAGATCACTACAGATTTAGAAATGCTTAAATTAAAACCTTTGGTGATGAACAGTCTGTGTAGGATTCATGAGGACAACCTGTAGTCTCCTTTTCCTGACTAAACACCAAAATCATTTCATCCTGTTTTAGAATTTAGAAATAAGAATTCACCACTTTTTTATTTCTGTTGTCATGCGGCATCTCCATGACTTCCAACAGAAATGTCAATAAGGTTATTACATTTATCCCACTGGCATCGGGGGATAATCCAGAAATGATCAGAGCTCTCTAGATTATTCTAATCCCACAGAATTAGGGAATTATCTTAAATTTCTCCTGTTTATCAAACTGAGATTCTGTCTTCATCATTTACAGCACCTTTCCTCATCAGAATCATGTGAAAACAGAAAAAAGACGACATACCATCCTTGTCCCCTGGCAGAGCTCCTCTTCACCATGATGGGACCGTCCTGGCTGAGCTGCTGTCCTCACAGGTTCATCATAGAGAAAAACAAAAAAAGGACCAGCTTCTCTGTCATATTTCTAACACTATCTTACCATTCTAACAGTGGAGTAAAACCAGTCCTCGTCAGATTTCTGCTGGAAGCTGTCCATTATTATGTGATTAAGGTGTGGTTTAATCTCCTTTACTCCTAAATCTATGCCCCACCCTTGTTTGTTGGACCTGTTAGTCTGCAATGGAGTTCTCTTTTTTTTTTTTTTTTTTTTTGTGATCAAATGTTTTTATTTACATTTTCTTTTTTATATACAGTGATGTCAACATTTATGACAGATAAACATATACATATTTTCTCCCCTTCCCAACCCACCTTCTGGACCATTCAATGAAACCCAACTCATAGTCATGATGATTTAAATTAATATACTCTGTCATAAGTTGATACTTTAGAGATATATGGTATGGTATATGTAGTGGTTTCCATCTTACTGCAATAAATTTTTTCGCTGCCGTTAGGCCTGCAAGTATTAATCTTCTCTGACCTAGTGATGCATTTACGGTGGAAAGATTGTTTAAGATAAGTGTTTGAGGGTTTTCTGGGATGTTTTTTGCCATTAGCTGGGATATCGCAAATGCAACCTGCTGCCAAAAGTTGGCCACAGGTTAACACTCCCATACCAAATGCGTAAAAGTCCCTGGTTTGTTCAGAGGACATAATGAGCAGAAGCAGTTGTCCAGTATCTTCATACGGTGAAGCTTACAGGGCGTTAAGTAAGTTCTATGCACAAATTGAAAATGAATAATCTGGTTATCAGGGTTTCTGGAAGATGACAGTATATTAGACCATACATCATTCCAGTCGAATCTGGAATCCCAATCCAGTATATCTTTCCTCCATATTGCATCTAAGGCCAAAGGTTTATATGATTTTTTTATATATATATTGATATAAAGTAGTGACCACACCTCTTGTTTTTAAATTATCTATGAGTTCATACAAGGGATGTTCAGAAAGCTGACCATCATGAGGGACACCTTTCGCCTTTAATGCAGCCCTAATCTGCAAGTAAAAATAGAAAGTAGTGTTCTGTAAAATAAGACATAACTTAATATCTTGAAATGTATGCAGGCCATTTTCATCATAGATATCTCTAAGCAGATGGATACCTTGATCACTCCATTTCTGGAATTGAATAGGTGGGTCTCCAATTCTTAAACTAAAATGATTAAAAATAAGGGTGTTCAAGTGCCACTGGGTTCCAATCTTGCATAGTTTTTCCACACAATGCCAGGTTGAAATCAGATATGCTATAATTGCGCCAATTGTAATTTACAAGATTTAGTTGGTAAATTCGATAATAGTACCTCTCTAAGAGACCAAGGATGCACTATGTGTTCTTCTAATATATGCCATGAAACATTTGCATTGGGATTAAACCATGTTATGAGAGGGCGAAGGGTAAAAGCCCAGGAATATAATTTAAAGTTTGGCAATGAGAGCCCTCCATCCCTTCTATTTCGATGGAGGGTTGAGCTTTTCAATCTCGGCCTCTTGCCCCTCCAGATGAATTTGTTGATAGCTTTATGCAATTTTTCCCATCTTCCTGCTGGGGGTGCAAGCAGTATCATGGAACCAATATAATTAACTCGAGGTGGCACATTCATCTTTATAATTGCTATGCAAGCTTGTAATGAGTTTGGTAGAGTCATCCATCTGTCCAAATTATATATGACTTTATTTAAAACATCTGTAAAGTTGTTCTTGATGATAGCCTCCAGAGAAGCATATATTTCAATTCCAAGACATTTGAAGCACTGTACTACAGGTAATGAAAGGGATAAGTTTGTCACAGCATCAATATTATCTAGTGGTAGTGGTAGCAGTGCCGACTTCTCCCAATTAATCCTAAAACCGGAGATATTGCCAAATTGATTGAAAATAGTGAGCAAAGGAGCAATGGAGTTAGCTATATCCTCCACAAACATAAAATATCATCGGCATATAGAGTCTGTAATGGAGTTCTCAAAGTCAGCAACAGGGAGGGTAAAATGTATTCTGCCACTCTACATACACTACATATGTACACTCCTGATCTAAACTTTAGGACCTGCTGAAAAATAGTAAGAATTGACATTTTGCACTGTTGGATCTTAAGAGGGTTCTCCGTAGAGCTTCAAAATACAAAAAGAAGAAACGGGAGTGAGACAAAAAAAAAAAAAAAAAAAAAAAAAAAAAATGGATAAGCAATTTATTGAAAACAACAAATAAAGTGACATAGTCTGTTCATCAGCTGATCAAAAGTTTAAGACCACAGCTCAAAAAACATAAATATATATATTAGGCCTGTTAATATAATAACACAATTTCATCATATGACTAAGTTTGAACTTCCTCCCGTAGTCCTCCTGCCTGGATGTTTATGTCCCAGGGGTGAAAAGGTTAAAGGCAGGTCAAACGCAGCCAGTAGTGATGAGTGAGAAGACAGACCAAGGTCTGCTTCACGGCTAATTTAGATTTAAAAAGCTGCCTGATAAAAGTCTGGATGAAACTAAAGTTGTGTATAAATACTACAGTGATGAACTGTCTTTACACCGAAGCACAATGAGTCTGAAGTACCACCTCCAGGCAAGACGCATCTTTGCTACTGTTAGCAAAGACGCTAACAACATGGGATCAAGCCATGATAGCTAATCTTGCTAATGTTAGCAAAGATGCTAACAACAACATGGGATCAAGCCGTGATAGTTAATGTTGCTAATGTTAGCAAAAACGCTAACAACAACACGTGATCAAGCCATGACACCTAATGTTGCTAATGTTAGCAAAGACGCTAACAACAACACAGGATCAAGCTATGATAGCTAATGTTGCTAATGTTAGCAAAGACGCTAACAACAACACAGGATCAAGCCATGATAGCTAATGTACTTTATATATATGTAGGTATATGAAGTTTTAGGCCTGTTTGGGTCAAATTTGAGCTTGAAGTAAGGCGTGTTATGGCAAGTACGCCCACCTGAGGGCCCCATCTGGTGGGAAGGAGAATTGACACAACCCAGGTCATGCTCTGGATGTCTTTGTACATTACCAAGGGCATGGGAAAAAAATCTGATGAAAACAAAAACCAAAGCTTTAGGGCAGAATTATGGGTAGATGTGGCACTTAAACATGGCCTAGGGTACTGTCAGGGCGGGTAGGAGGGTCGCCACACCCCTCTGGTTGTCGTGTATATGTTCTAAGCACCTGAAAACTGTTGGTGATTGCTGGGTGTATTACCAGGCATGTAAAGGCCCGGACAAAAGAAATTTGACGTAAAAAGGTGTGGCACTGGCGATTTTTGTTTGCTGTCAAACAGGAAGTAGAAACTTTCAGGGGCTTGTGATATGTGTAAAGCAATAAAACTTGGTAGAAAAATTCTCATTAGCATGCCAAGCTAATCGATAAGATGTTTGTTGGTGGGTGTGGCCTATTGGCTCAATGGCACTCCCTACAAATTTTCAAAAATTCAGCCCACCCAACTGGCTCAACACAGGCTTAAGAATGTCGGTGTGCATATAGGTCATCATCAGACCTACAAAAAAGCCTTAGACCTATGCCAAAATCTCAACAGGAAGTCCACTAGCCTCATTGGATGAAACAGGAAGTAGAATTCTCAGGGGCTTGTGATATGTGTAGAGCAATGAAACTTGGCAAAAACATTCTCATGAGCATGCTGAGATAATTGCTGTGATGTTTGTTGATGGGCATGGCCTATTGGCTCAATGGCGCCCCCTACAAAATTTAAAACATTCAGCCCCCTCAGCTGGTTCAACCCAGGCTTATGAATGTCGGTGTGCATATAGGTCATCATCAGAGCTACAAAAAAGCCTCTTTCATATTGTAAATCTCAACAGGAAGTCCACTAGCCATTTTGTTTTTTTGGATTCGCTTTTCCAAAATTTAAGGGTCATATTTGAATGAACTCATCCCAGGTATTTCATTTGACTGACTCCAGATTATTTTTACTCAAACTAGACAACCTTGACACCCCAGGCTGTGCTCCACGTGAGTTTTCACCATAGGGTGATGACGTTATCTGTGCCCAAACTTTTCTGCGCTTTGGTCAATTTTTCGCTGTGAAATTACACCATTATTGCCTGATACCTTTTTAGTGTTTCATTCAATCATCACCAAACTTCACAAGGATAATTGCACATTGGTCCTGAATACAATCATGCATCAGTATCATCTTTTCCCCACAGTGCCCCCTTCTGCCAGGTGAACATGTACGCTATAGATTTTTCAAGTGCATTTTATGGGTTGCCACAAAAAATTCACCAAAAATACGTCGTTTATCCTAGGCCTATGATTTCCGCTCTGCATATGGATCATCATCAGAGCTACAAAAAAGCCTTTGGACCAATGCCAAAATCCCAACAGGAAGTCCACCAGCTCTGCCCCAATTTCAAAATAAGTCTTTTTTTTTTTTTTGGACAATTGTACACTGAAAACTGATGTAACTTTGGGGAATATCATTCTATGGTCTTCAAAATGTTACAGCAACACAACACTATCACATTGAACACCCCCACATGAAAACAGCTCATCATGGCACCCTCTACTGCCAACAGGAAGTGATGCGAATTGGTCGTTTCTGCATTTGTTGTAATGACGCTCAAATAAGGATCACCCTGGTGTCTTTGCTGTGCGGCAGCACACCACACGGGTTCGACTACACCCCGCTATTGCCACACAGTGGCGGTTGCACCATACCCCGAGTTGCACCGGGGTGCGAGGGCCCTCCAGTGCTGCTTGCAGCCCTAGTTTGGAATTGGGGTTGTATATACAGATCTGCCTGTCCTTTGACAGATCTCTGTAGATAGCCAAGAGAGTACTGGAAATATTCTTAAAACATCAATGTCAGAATCAAAATTAAAAAAAAAAAAAACACGACACACTAGAGACCTGTGTCCATCCATCTTTTAGTTTTCTGCTGTCAACCTATGCCTAGGTCAAAGTGACAGCATTCTGAATGAGGAAGTCCATTCTTTCTCTCTTTAGCATTCTCTACAGCTCTTCTCTGGGATCCTGAGGGCAGCTGGGATAGTGTTTCTAACTGCATAGGCTGGTCTTGACCTATTGTCTTCTAACCCTAACCCTGCTGAACAAAACCTGAAACACCTGCCTGAACCAGCTCAGCTATATCATGTGAATAAGGAAGAGTTTTTCACTCCCAGGGGTTTGAGCCTCTAATCCTGTATCTCCAAGATGGAATCAAGCCACACCCCCAGTGTTCAAAATGAGGCCAGCTTGGAGCTGCTAGAACCGCCTGTCCTCTTCAAGCAATGCTTTGGTGAAAAACGGTGCAGCATGTTTTGTTTTTGTTTTTTTTCAGTACTGATCAGCTTTAATTATATAATCATTCTTGAAAATTAAAGCTATATCTCTGAATTGTTGATGTTTGAAATACAATGAATAAATATGTTTTAAAGGAACAACATAAAGGAATTGGGTTTGGTGCACATTGGCACCCACAGAAGGTCACTGAGTGCAACTGCACTGTCATCAAACATAATGTTGTAACCCAAACCCTCTAAGACAATGTGCATTTGTTAACAGAGGGTACAATGCTGGCAAAGACACTTGCCTTTATTTATCACAACTGCTCTCAAAACCACTGCATACATTACATTGTATGGATGACCAGGAGTTGATAATTGTAGACCAAAAACTATTTTTATCAGAATATCATAAAAATATGTAACGATGGTTCAGCTGGCCTTGGCACCAGAGTTTACAACATGAAAGTATAAAATATGGCAATGAAGAGAAACACTCCAGCCTGGAGACATCTTAAAGGCCCTGAACACCAGTGAAGGTGTTAGTGATTGGACCATGATGGATCTCTTCTCAGGATTGTCTGGGTGTGGACAAGTGTGTTTGACTGACAGCTCCACTACCCTGTTAATTTTGTAGAGTCTAAGAAGGCGGGCTTATTGACTTGTTTTCATTTCTGTTGGTTGTTAGAATTTATGACATCATAAATTATCACCATAGCTCCACCTATTTTCAACCTGCTTTACTCCACCAGAGTGATTTATAACATAATTTATCACATTTGTGTTTGTGTCCAGAACCTTTAAGAGGAAAAGAAAGGAAGTTAAATTGTGTTGTTTGACAACCTGAAAGTTTAGATTAAAAGGAGTCAGACAAAATTTCTGGAAGGAAACAGCTTTTCTGTGGACACCTGGACACCAACTGATGTTCAAATATTGACCTTGGTATGAAAAAGTAAGTGAACTCTTTAAACTGATCTTATTTTCTTCTTTAATTGGTCACCAAATGTGATCTGAACTGCCTCTAAGTCACAAGTATAGGCAAACATGATGTGCTTAATCAAATACCACACAAATAATTAAAATATTTATGGTCTTTATTGAACACAGCATTTAAACATTGATAGTGCTTATGTAAAAAGTAAGTGGACCCTGAGACCACTGACTCCAGAAAGAGCCAATTGGAGTCAGGAGTTAGCACACCTGAAGTCCAATCAGTTAAAACAGATTTGATCTGGGTGTAGAGTTATTGTGACTTCTAAAAACCCTCAAACTTTTAGAGATTTCTCTTCACAAGAAGCATCTGCTGACATGAACCTCGTCATGCAAAAAAGTACATCTCAGAAGATCATCAATCAAGAATTGTTGAACTGCATGAGACTGGAAGGGGTACTAAAGTCATCCCAAAGACTTTAGGTATTCACCAGTCCACAGTTAGACAGTTAAACTTAAATGGAGAAGATACAGTACCGTGGCTACTCTCCCTAGAAGTGAACGCCTAGCCAGGCTGACTCTAAAGGCAAACCACAGAATGCCCAGAGAGGTTAAAAAAGATCCTAGACTAACAGCTAAAGACTTAAAAGAAACCCTGGGGGGCTAAAAGGAGCGCTCTGGCCAAGTGACGTCACACTACCAGTGCAGACCAAAACATGGCGGCTTCCTGGTGGGTTTTTAAGCTCAAATTCACTCAAAATGCAGATATCTAACCTTGCAAAGTAGATGGATACGCCTGTTTCCCTGTTTTCACTGGCAAATCCATCTTACAAAGCTCCCATCTGAACCGTTTGGGCCTGGTTAGAAAGTGACAAGACCAATCAGCGACGAAGGGCATTTCAGGCGCAGCAGAATCGTGATGTAAACAAGCAAGAGCTGGTGCAGTTATGGAGGAAGAGACTAGCATGGATGCTGCTAAAGCATCAGTTTTATCAGAACTTGACAACATTTCTTCGTTAAAAGAAGAACAAAGAACAACAGTGAGTTGTTTTCTTTTCAAAAACGACAAAATTCGAGAACTTATATGTCTATAGTTGTAATGTTTCTCGTAATTCCTCAGTAGCTGTGCATGTGCAGCTCAATAGCAGCTACGTCACGTGTTTTGTTGCTCTGATTGGCCTGTAGAGATGTGACTGACAGAACGTTCACCCAATCACACTCTGAGTTTTTTTCCAAAGCCTCTGCCTTTTCTGAAACGTTTCCTGTTGAAGCTTTTCCAGATGGATGGATGAAACAAATCCATCTGGCCTGTCAGGTTAGATATCTAGTGAGTTTTATAGTTCAATGTGATTACAAATATCTATCCAATCAGTGAACTTGTCTGTTCATGTCGGCTCCTTTTGAAGGAACCATTGAAACAAGTCAGCATCTCTGTTCATGAGTCTACCATACATTAAAGATTGAACAGGCATGCTGTCCATGGCAGAACACCACAGATGAAGCTGCAGCTTACCCAAAGAAACATCACCGCACACCTGAAGTTTGCCAAGGAGAAACTTGACACTCTACAGCACTACTGGGAAAATGTTTCATGGACTGATGAAACTGAGGTTGCAAAAAAAAAGCAGAAAAGCAGATAAATGCACAAAATGGAGACCACACTTGCATGAAAGCAGGGACGTAGAATTGGGTAGGGACACTAGGGACACATTCCTATCAATATGATGCCACTACCGCATGGTCCCTTCAGCGCTGGTTATTGACATAAACACACAAACAGTCTTATTCACGGTGCCGGAACCGCTGCAAGCAAAACACAACATAAACACCACACAAACAATCCCTTATGCACATAAAACCCTCACAATACACCCAACAAATCACCAATACAAAACACAAGCATTAGGCTACTGTATGTTGCAGCTATTGGTAGGCAGGCTAAACAAAAAAAAGCGTCATTTCCACATAGCCTATCACATCCTGACTTGTGCGCAAAAGCATCATATGGTAAACACCCCACCAATCACAGACGATCAAGCGCTAGTTTCAAAGTAGCAGCGAGAGTTAATTTCAGCTAACAAAATGGACAAACGGACATTTTTTAAGGCAAAAGATAAAAACAGCTGTGACTCAGGAGTCATCAGCAGCAGTCGCGACGCTGAAACAACAGCTGATGTACCTGCGGACACTGAGTCACCGTCACCTGTACAGGTAGCTGAGAGCTGAGATGAAGAGTTAGCAACATCCGCTAGCAGACTGCTATCGCTGTGTACCTGAATCACAGTAAGACAGACCTGAGAGAAACAGGCAGCGCTTCATCCATGTCAAAGTGACACATATTGTTGTATTAAGGTAAGACCATGCTTTAATTATAAATTTGGCCGCCGTGCCTTAACATGAGCTCTTTATTTTCGTTGCCCGTAATTATGTTTGGATGCATTTAACGCTTTATTATGAGATAAAAGAAGGTGAATTCTGTCATGTGAGCTGTGGAGGCTCTGGTTTCAGACTTTCTGTGTTCGGTTTTGGCGTTGATATGGTGCCAGAGACCATGGTCCTGGACAGACCACGGAATCGGCTACAAGCCCTGCTGAACGTGGGCGTGTGTGCTGTGAACTGTGGAAGCAGTCTACATCATTTAGTTGTGTGTGTGTTTGTGGGCCCATCTGCGTGTGTGTTGGCGCAAAGTGTCCACAGTATTGAATCCAAACGGAGGAAATGTGTTGGTTGACGCTTAGGCACATAATCTCATCCTGTCCTTAGCCGAGCACAGCAGCTGATTTTAGGGTTATTTCTGAAGAGAGTTAGAAGTTATGACTGACTTACAGTTAAACTGTGCACCAGCTAGACTTAAGCTGCTCTTATGTTATGACGTGGTGTAACATTTTATACCAGGGATGAGCTCGCCCAAGTTTAAAACATCGGAAGAAAGTATAGGAAGAGCGGAAAACGCACAGCAAAAATTTCCATCTTCTGGCTTTTGTATTACTTATAAGTGGTGGAATTTCTCTTGTAACTCTTGCTGCTCTTCCCTTTGCTGCTCTTAAAGCTGTCTGATGTTTTAGGGGCAGTTTTCTGGCTGCATGTTTTGGTGCAGTACATGCAGCGTTAGTCTCTCTCTCTGTGCACCTGTTTGTAGGTGTGCTCTTGTCCTATAGGTGTCATTCATGCGCTGGAATGGTTATTGTGCGAACAACTGATTATACTAGACTGTTTATCAACATGTATGACATTATATTAGATAATAATGTCTTATCAGGAGAATGATAATAAAGAGTAGTGAGGCAGTTGAAGCAATGAAAGGTGGAGAGACTGAGGAAGCTCAGGTGAGGTCTTAAAATGATTAGTGAAATATGTATAAGCCCAATAATACTTTTTAAATGTAAACATTTTTATCTTGTGAAGAACTGTCATACATTCAGGGAAGAGACAGGAGAGGCAGATGGAGCTTCAGGGTGCGAGGTAAGGTTTAAAAATCAGATTATTGATTATAATAGATTCAGAAAGAACAGGTGAGGACTGATTTCAAGATGATTTTTTTAAAGCTCCGTTTTCAGTAATTGTTTCATTATTTCCACAGTACTCTAAGGAGGGTTTGGGTTAGGTTATGATGAGGTTATCAGCTGCACTAGAACACCCCACTAGTGTTCTGCACATTTATATGGTGAAATGCTACTCCATAGTGCACATAAGTGGATTTTTCCCTGTCTAGTTTTAAAATGGGCCACCTTGGTGCTCAGGACCTTTAAAGCTCATAATCATTATGTTTTGATTAAAGACTCAAGCCATTTTGTTCAAGAGGAAGAGGGAGAAGCAGTTTTCCTGGGTGGTTTGCCCACATTTTAAGATCATAAAACATATACATACATACATACAGATTTCATTCATGCATTTATATAGGTGTGCACAGAACTATTTTTCCAAGAAACATTTGAAAAAACAAGAAAGAGTAAATGATCACAGCATTTTGTGAATGTTTGGCGGTGCAGTTAATTTATGACATATTTCTGCTCAAACTATTTACAGACCTGTCAGGTTTCCAATATGTGCCCCCCCCCCCAATGTTAAACTCGTTCCTACGCCCTTGCATGAAAGCTTTGCATGGTGGCTGTGATGGAGGCCCTGGTTTGGAAACAATACACCCATGAAGTATGCTGCATCAGCAGTTTCAGATATGGATGCTATGATTAAAATAAAAAAAAAAAACAAGTTTCAAGTGTTAAAGCAAAAATCTGCTTAAATGCTTTAACTTGCTTATTTTTTTGTAAAACCACCTTTTTTCTCCTTAATTTTTCCTTCACCTGGGATGTCCTGTGACCTCTTTCTGTGTTGCACTTGTGTACGAGAGCGTTCTTTTTTAACCCCACATGACTGTGAATACTATAAAAAGAAAGTTCTCAGCCCAGTTGCCTTGTTTGCAGTCTTGTGAGGGCTTAAATCTACTTTATCTGATACTTTTTTGTGGGATTTTAACCTAAATGTTTAAGCATGAGAAACTGGGCCCAGGTCAGCCGGGGTCACAGTTCTCCTTTGTTCCTGACTCTCTGTTGAAGATAAAAATAAGTGGACAGATGGAGCAGAAACAGGACACAGCAGGAGAGGCGGACGTTTTTATTCACTCTAATTTTGGAGTTTTATTCCTGTTCATACAAGTGCCAAAAGAGTCCTTTGGGACAGCTAAGAATTTACATGTGATATTAAACAAACAGGAGGAGAAGATTTTTGAAGAAAATATCCCCAAGAGGTCAGTTTGAAGAGAAACACAGCTCTGTTAGCATCAGCTGTATTCATTCCTTATAACACACTATCAGGATCATGGATCAATTGGATACAGCTGGTCACGTTTATGTGAGTGCGTGTGTCCTTGTGCGTGCAAAATGTACCTCTGAAAGCACAATAAATAATGAAGACATCTATAACATGCTTGATGTATTGGAACACAGAGAGTCTGAAGCAGCACAGATGGAGGTCACCTGAAACTGATCAGATTAAACAGATCAGGCACAAACAGACATGAACAATGACGCGCAACACAGACAGAAAATGGCTTTATTTCATTCTAATATGACGCACATAAAGTCCAAATTTAATTCTGTGAGACTGTTTCATGAATTTATGTCCATTTTTTTAATTTAAAATGTACAGACCTTCACAAATGATTCACCAACACCAAATAATCTTTATTTATGACTCACAGGCATAACATTTGTGTTCACTATGGTTTTCTAGTCATTCTTTTAATCTATTGTTTTAATGATTCTGGGTGTTTTGTCAACTTATGCTTGTAATTGTGGTTTTCTTATGCTGGGAAATGCTTAATATTATAGCATACTCATACACTGCAGCATGAAAAAGCAGCATGATTATATGGTACAACTGACCTGATCTGCAGCAGTTTTTATATTGATTGATCTCACACAAAGGAGTGCAAATTTAAGACCAAAATCAAATAAAAGCATTTGTGTAAGTGTGCTAGAAGCCTGCAAATGTGTTCAATAAGACAAATAGCATTGTGAAGCCCTTTTTACTCACCTTTCAAAAGATTTAAAATGAAACGAGTTGAAACCCAAAACTGCTTGCAACAGGCAGCTCTGCAACACTTTGAAAGCTTGTGAGTTCAAACCGCTGCGACTGGAGGAGACAATGCTTTGTTATCATAGCCACAACTCTCACAGTCACTCATTTCAAACCCATAGTTACTGCACAGTAGATCTGGAACCAGGTTCATGTTGAACAGCCATCTGCTGAGGAAGAAGTACAGCCTTGAGCAGCAACTATCATTAAGATAAACCTATGTCTACCTTTCTTTCTACTGTAGTATGAGTGGCAATAGCCATGTTTAAAAATCTGACTGACCATTTTCATATGAAAATTTGCAGCTATGATAATAAAGACATGGAGAGGACTGACTTTGGTAGTATATAACTTACAGGGTACTGGAGCTATGGTATAACAACCTCTTTTTACCAATCTTTGTGGATGAAAACAGTGAATCCAAAAAGTTTTGGGGCTAGATGAGGTCGTGTTCACCTATCTCTGTCAGGTAGCACAATATGTTATCTGCTGACGTATTACATAAGGTGTCACCAATGTTGTCAACAAGATGGACTTAGACATCAGGTAGGAATCAGGAGTGTCTGGGGAGAGATACATTCTCTCACATTTATGCTGGGTGAGCAAAATTGCAGAGATCAGCAGACAGAAGAGTGCTGTTGTTGTTTTAGGTCACCTTCAATGACCCCCAGCCTGTCAGGTTTATGAATGCAGTACAGGAGAGACTGGAGATGCTGGTTTGTGTTGTGTTTGAGGATTTTAGCGTTCCTGTTGTGCTGTTTGAGGAGATACTGAGTGAAGACTTCTTTCTCTGAGCCTTTCACTCTCCTCTGCGGTCCACATCAGCGCGGCTTGAATGAGATTCTGGCACTACAATCTGAATAGCTGTCTGCTCAGGACTGCTTCAGGCTAGATGTACTGTTAATATAACAAAATATGTAGAAAAAAAGGAGATTGAATATCCTGTCCTCCCAGGTTGGAAAGATACCAGTTCCAGCTCAAATCAGTGAAAATAAAGATTGCAGAGTTGGGATGTCTGGCGTCCAATCCAGCAATGTGTCCGTCTGATAAGCAGCCCATTTCATCATGTCTCTCCCCAGGGGGCAAGGTGTAGACGCCAGCTGGAATTAAGGGGTGAAATTGTCTGGGGAAAGGAGGCCAGTCTGCAAGCTAATCAGTAGTGGTTTTTAAAAAAAAACACTATTACATGTATATGGACAAGATTCACTAAAGAATACATTCACTGGCCTTGAAGGGAAAAACCCAGACATGAAGTTACACAGCTCAGTGTGCCAGACAAAGTTCCAGAAACAACTAAAACTACTGCCTGACACTTCTGTGCCTCAGTGAGGTTCACACCTGCTGGGCACTGAAAGTACAGTACAGGGTCAGGAAGAAAGACTTACTAACGGTGGTTTCTATGCTGGTTTGATTGGTAAAACTCTTAAAAGCAAGGGGTGAACATGAAGCCCGATTTTTATTTATTAATTTTATTTGTCAAATTTAGATGTCTCAGATTAACAATCAGATTTAATATTAGACAAAGATATCCCAAGTAAATACAAAATGGCAAACTGACGTAGCCCAGTCTGATAAAGTTATTTTCCCCACGTGTAAAATCATAAATCAACTGTGATTTACCATATTTTTGGAAAGCAGAGTTCAATTTCTCCAGCCACATCCAGGCCTGATTTCTGCCAGGCCTGTTGAATCAAGAATCTCTTAAATAGAACTTGTCTGACTAAGTGAAGTAGGCTAAAATATCTCTAAAAGCTATACATTAGAGTGTGTTGATGATTCATCCAGGAGGTCACAAAACAACCCGGAACAACATCTAAAGATCTGCTCCTGAAACAGATCAGTGCTCATGATTCAACATTAAGAAAGAAACTGGGCAAAAATGACAACCGTGGGAGAGTTCCAAGGTACAAACCACCACTAACCAAAAAGAAAATAAAGGTTTGTCTCACAATTGCCAAAAAAAAAAAAAAACATCTTGATGATCCTCAAGACTTTAGGAGAAATACTCTGCAGATTAATGAGACAAAAGCAGAACTTTTTGTAAGGTGTGTGCCTCGTTACATCTGGTTTAAAACTAACACATTTCATAAAATATCATAGCAACAGTCAAACATAGTGATGGTAGTTTGGTCTGGGGCTGCTCTGCTGCTTCAGGACCTTCCCAAAAATGTCCGGCCATCAGTTTACAACCTCTGGCTCAAGTATATTTGGGTTATGCAGCAGGACAATGATCTGAAAGAGACCATCAAGTCCAAGTCCAATGGCTTTAAACACAAATGAAGGTTTTGGTATTGCCTAGTCAAAGTCCAGGCTGAAATCTGTTAGAGATGCTGCGACATGACCATAAATAGTCTGTTCACACTTAAAAACCCTGTGATGTGACTTCGCATGAGTTTTATCCACCAACAACCCCTGTTGTTCATAAACTACTGCAGCCCTTGCTTATAGAGCTCAGGTTAGAACTTTTTTTTTTTTTTTAAGGTTTTTATTTTGGGCATTTTTGTGCCTTTATTTGATAGAGGAGGATAGTGGATAGAGTTGGAAACAAAGACAAGAGCTGGGGAGAGACATGCGGTAGAGGGCTTCAGGCTGGATTTGAACCCGGGCCGTCCGCGTACATGGGGCGCGTCTTAACCACTCGGCCACCTGCGCCCCGAATAGCTCAGGTTAGAACTTGAGAAGCACATTTGCACTACTTCATTGTGTCTTGCAGCTAGGAGAGGTGAACATGGCATTACAACTAAGGAGTGTGTGTATGTGTGTAAAAACGTAGCAGGTGGATGGGGTAGAGGAACGGTAAAAGGTGAGGCAGGACAAGAAGTGAGTCTATAAAAGTTTAAAGACGACACGGGCAGAGAGAGAAAGGGGTGATGGACAGCCGAGAGCTTCTCTACACACACGCAAACATGCTTACACACACGCAAACATTTACTTATACACAGGGAGACAGCGCTGAATGCCGCAGATGAATCCTGGAATATAGATAAAGTTTAAATGTTTTAACATCAGTTTGAGTTTTAAATCAGGTGACCAAGCATTGTTTTATTCATGAAGTAGCAGATGTACCAATAAAGGTGTCAACATTTTACAAACTAATAACTATAACACAATAAACGTGAGCAGGCGGTCAGCACGGAGGCATCACATCTTAATGACCTCATTAATCCATGCATGCAGGTTCATTCATATTTAAAGGTATTTGAAGCTTGTTTAAAGTGCAGTCTGCCATTGCCTGCTGTTATTAGTGCTGAGTCGTAATAATTATGATTATTATTGTAATCATCAACAAATAAATGTCCCTATGCCAGGTTCCAGTAATGTTTTATTCCTGCTACTATGCATATTTAATAACTCTATCTAAGTCTCTGTTGAGAAGCAGAGGCTCATTCTTTGGTCAAAGATCCAAGGTCTTTTTATCAGCTTCTTCAATTACAGCGAGAATCTTAAAGGCTCGGCATCGCAGATTTTGATTCCTTATAAGTGTGCTCAGATATGACCAAAAATACTGGACTGACTGCTTTTTCCACAGTTCTTTTGGAGGTTATTTAAACATTTCAAGAAAAAGCCAGGAAAAAATGAAAGAAAGATGGCATTACACCAGCCAAGTAAGGACTTTTTGGTGTAAGGTTACAGACAAAATGTGGGTGTGCAAATAAAATAAAAGAGGAAGGATTTGGAGGAGCCGCAGGTGCAAATCAAGCACATGTGGTGTATTTGTTTTTTCAAGTGTGCACTTCTGCTATTTAATGCTGTTAATCACTGAAATATGACAGTTAATTACAACTAATGACATTTTTAATCACATTTAGAAGTAGATATTTTGCAAATTTTCATTACAAATTTTCCCTAACTCCATATTGACAAGGCAATTTGTAACATTTTCTTGATTTGGGAATTGAATGAATGCAGAGAGATGTTTTCATTGCCTTGATTTTTAGATTTATCATTTAAACAAGGGCACTGCTAGACCATTGTGGTCTGAAACCATAATTTAAAGAAAAATGACACTGCTTATTCTGTGAAATGAAATGTTTACAACTGTTGTAAATAGTGGTATCAAAATGATTAATTACGTTTAGAGCTGTCAGGATTGATCGCATCAAAGACAATCTCCTACAAGATTTTCTGGTAGAAACAGAATTCATGGTTCCATCAATTATGGCCAGATCCTGAAGCAGCAAAGCTGCCCTGGAACATCACATTACCACCACCATGTTTGACTGTTGGTATGGTATTTTATCATCAAGAGGTTTCCTGTGAGATTGCAACTCTGAGACAAATTTTTATGCTCTTATTGGTCAGCATGAGTTTGCACCTTGGAACTCTCCTATGGTTGCCATTTCTGCCCAGTCTCTTTCTTATTGTTGATTCATGGACACTGATCTTAACTGAGTCACCTGAGGTCTGAAGGTCTTTAGAAGTTGTTCTGGGTTATTTTGTGACCTCCTGGATGAGTTGTTGATGCACTCTTGGAGTCATTTTGGAAGGCTGATCACTCCTGGGAAGGTTCACCACTGTTCCAACTTTTCTCCATTTGTGGATAATGGCCCTCACTGTGGTTGGTGGGAGTCCTAAAGCCTTAGAATTTTTGTAACTCTTTCCAGGCTGATAGATGTAAATGACACTGTTTCTCATTTGTTCTTGATTTTTTTTAGATGGAAGCATAACATGTTGGGTTTTGAGATCTTTAAGCCTCTCTCACTTTGTCAGACTGGTTTTATTTCTTGATTCAACAGGTCTGGAGAAACTGAATTCAGCTTTCCCAAAAAATTTGGTTGGTCACACTTAAGCCATGATTTAACAGGGGAGTGGCAATCACTTTTTCAACATTAATCATTATTATCAAAAGTATTAGAAGTATTTAAAAGCACAGCAAAGCCACTGGCCTGACAATGTTGAACTGGTTCAATAGAAATTAGCCTGAGACCTGCTTTTGGGTAATGAATCTATACAGTCTCTACCTTCAGAAACTCAACGCCAGGTGAACACAAAGAGAGAAGTCAGAGCAGAAACCCACAGAGAGAGAGACAGACAGAGAGAGAGAAAGAGACAGAGAGAGACAGAGACAGAGAGAGACAGAGACAGAGAGGGACAGAGAGAGAGAGAGAGACAGAGAGAGAGAGAGAGAGAGAGAGAGAGAGAGAGAGAGACAGAGAGAGAGAGAGAGAGACAGAGAGACAGAGAGAGAGAGAGGGGCAGGGATGAAAGCTTCAGCTTTGTCTCTGCTGTTGCCTTCATACCTTTAAATTTATTGGAGGTTTGTTTTTGAACCCCAGTCTCCACTCCCTGTAGATATCCATATGTGTCACTCCACAGCTCACTCGAGACTTTAGTCATAAGTTGGTGCTTATTTAAAGATCTGAGATTCTTTTCTTCTCTTTTCACCCTATAGGAGCGGTAATGTCTCAAATTTATAGTTGCATGCCGTAAAATTGCCTCTGCGTGGCTCTCCTTCAGAAGTTTTTGTCATCTTTTAAGTCAAAGAAGTGAGGAAATCTCCATTGACACACAGATGATGAAACGTTTTACTATTAGAGACTGTTTGAAAATATGTAATAATATCCTATTAATGTAGCTAATTCTAGAAGAAAATCTGATCTCGTTTTCTCTCCCAGCTGTTGTTCAGTCGTAACGTCTCACTCCTCCTCGTCTATTGCACTCCTCACACGTGCACCTGTTCTGTACAATATGTCTGGCCGCACGTGTATTGGTACTTCCAGAAATCCAATTACATCCATGAGTGGAGGTCGGTGGAGGGAACACGCACATAATGTTCCAATATAACGGACAGACAGCCATTCATAAGGCCAACAACAGCCCAGCTCTCTAAACATTTCACAGCTGATGTTCATGCGCTTGTGTCTCATTATGTCAAATGATAGGACATGCTTCACAGCATATATATGATTACATCATGTAATGTTTAGGGCCACACAGGAGATGGATTTCAGGTTACGTTAATGTTATGGATTACAAGGAGGATGTTCTGACAGGGCAAGTGGTTACAAGGTGAAGTTTAGAGATTGAGAGGAGGTCCATTTGCTCATAAATGTTTGATAATTTAGTAATAATGCACAAACAAGCAGACATATCACACCTCTAGTTACACTCTACAGCAAAACATTTAAAGGTCACACATTTTACCATTTTAAGACAAGTTTATATTGGTCTCAGAGGTCCCCAAAACTTGCCTGTAAAGTTTGTTGCTGAAAAAACACTCCAGTATTGAATTCTTGCACTTTTAAAAAAACTCTCTGTTTCAGCCTGTCTCAGAGCGAGCTGTCTGACTCCGCCCCTGACCCTGCTCCTTTCAGGAAAATGAAGTGGCTTAATGAATGCTTCTCAGCTGAAAGCTGAAAGGAGGATCAGGAGAGGAGGGCGGAACTTTCTTCCAAGCAGGGAGGGCCAACAGAACCTGGGGGCGGGGCTAACTCTCCACATGATATCATGAGGGGAAATCTTCCAAGCATGCTCAGCTCCTTTATTTGTTGTGACATTTCTGCAAATGTTTGGTACATCTGCAAAAATAAGTACTATTTTCCTTCATCAAATAGGAGATCACTTTGCCAAAGAGGTCCAGGTAAACAGAAAAAGATGCTGTAGTCACCTAGATATTTTAGTACAAACAATGCATGTTGATAAAGATATAGTATGTAAAAACGCACATAAAATCAGTGAGGTCAAACTAAACCCAACATGGACGATGGCACGTGCTCTAAATGTTACCTGGCAAACCAAACCCTGTAGTCCTTTTTTAAAAATGCTACAAAATAAAAGCAAAACTTCTTCATAAAATCATATCAGTAAGAAAGGACTATAATGATAAAAACAATATTTGACCAAAAAAAAAAAAAAGTACAACCTGGATTCCAAAAAAGTTTGGGTGCTGTGTAAAATGTAAACAAAAAAGTGCAATGATCATTTAGACTTTAATAGCAGCAACCCATTTCAAAAAAGTAGGCATAGGGCTGTGTTTACCACTGTGAGCATCCCCTCTTCTTTTAACAACAGCCTGTAAACATCTGGGAAATAAGGAGACCAGGTGCTGGAGTTTTGGGAGAAGAATGTTGCCTCATTCTTGTCTGATGTATGGCTACTCAAGAGCTCTGGGTCTGCTGGATTTTTCATTTTATGATGCCTATGCAGTGTTTTGGTGAAAGGCAGGCAGCTCAGTCTAGCACCTGGACTCCTCTACTGTGAAGCCATGCTGTTGTGAGATGCAGCATGTGGTTCAGCATTATTCTGCTGAAATATGCCACCTTCTTCCCCCTCGTAGCCCAATTGTTAGAAAACGTGCGCTAAAGTGCCCTCTTGGGAGGCAAAACGCGTGTTAAAGTGCCCTCTTGGGAGGCAAAACGCGCGCTAAAGTGCCCTCTTGGGAGGCAAAACGCGCACTAAAGTGCCCTCTTGGGAGGCAAAAAGCGTGCTAAAGTGCCCTTGTGGGAGGCAAAACGAATGTAAAAGTGCCCTCTTGGGTGGCAATCGCATGTAAAAGTGCCCTCTTTAGAGCCAAAACAAATGCTAAAAGTGCCCTCTTGGGAGCCAAAACGTGTGCTAAAGGGCCCTTCTGGTTGGCAAAACATACTAAAATGCCTTCTTGGGTTGAAAAACACACTAAACTCCAGAAGACCATTAGGACCAAGAAATACTATGAAACATTACTGTTACAATGACGTTTATGTTGGGCCTTTTCTTGATCTACACTGAGCCAGAACTATATCTCACAGAACCAGATTGGATTATCTGGTGCTAATATGGTGTTAAAATGTACTAGAATACAGGAAATGGCATCTACTTCATTGAAAATGTTCTGGGGGAAGACCCCCAGACCCCTAGGGATTTATTTATTTATTTCTGTGTGTTCTTCACCGTCCAACGTTGAATCTACACAGTTCTTGTGAAAGCTGATCCTAACTACAAACTAACTTGAGTAGTTTGTCTAGTCTGTTTTAAGGCTATATAATGTGCCACTTGTATAACATATAAACATGTCTAAAGTGCCCTCGAAAACACGCGGAACTTAGTGCCCTCGTCAGTGGCGAGAACGCGCTGTATGTGCCCTTTTTTCTCTTTTTGCCCCTGCCCTTGAAAAAGTCTGTGCACGCCACTGTGGTGGGATATAAGACACCTTCACAATTTTATGTTGAGGAACATTTTTCTGAAATTATTCCACATTTTTTAGATGCATTTTTCCAGGTTGGTGAACCTCTGCCCATCTTTACTCCTGAGAGACTTTACCTTTCTAAAATGCTCCTTTAATACCCAGTCATCCAACTGATGTTTGGCTAATTAACCTAATTAGTTGCCAAATGCTACTTTAGCTGTTTATCATTATTACCACTTACTTTTCCAGCCTTTTGTTGCACCACATGCACTGCTTCTAGCCCAACATGGTAGTACCTCCATCTAATTGGACCTGAAGCCCGTTCTGGCCCTAACTGATGTGGTTTCATCCTGTCCAGATCTTTTCTTGAATTGATTTATTTTTAGATGTGCGTTGCTTTGGACAAAAGCATCTGCTACATGAAACTGTGACATTGTTGCGCTGTCACTACTTTTTTTGAGATGTTCTGCTGCCATCAAATTAAAAATGAGCTATTATTTTCGTGTTAAGTCGTGATGTCCCAGCTTTTCAACATCCAATATGTTTTTGGTATTTTATTGTGAATAAAATGAGTTTATGAGATTTGAAAATTCTGTTTTAATTTACATTTAGGTTGGGTTGTACATGCAGGAATTTCAATGTACACAAATTATCCCACTATTGAAGGTAACATATTATACCCTCTCTTTCTCCACCTTTCAGAAAATGTGTACGGAAACAAACCAATCTCAGATTTTCCCACCATGATGTCATGTGGGGATTTAGCCCCGCCCCCAGGTTCGGTTGGCTCTCCTCGCTTGGAAGAAAGTTTGCCTTTCTCTCCTGATCTCCCTCTCAGCTGGCAGCCAAGAGGAGGATCAGGAGAGCCACATAGATTAAGGCACACCCATTTCCTGAGAGGGGCGTGGCCAGGGGCGGAGTCAGAGAGCTCATTATGTTCTGAGCAGGGCTGAAACAGAGGGTTTTTTAGACACGCAAAAATCCAAAACTGGAGTGTTTTTTCAGCAACAAACTTCACAGGCATGTTTTGGGGACCTCTGAGACCAATATAAACTTGTCTTAAAGGAGTAAAATGTGTCACCTTTAATTCATAATGTATTCCATACATACCACATCATACTTAGTAGGACTGATGTGAATTTATATGGACTGTTGGCCTGAACAAATATCTGCTGTCTGCTTCATGACAAGTGAGCTAAAAATGGAAATCTCAGCACTTTTAGTGATCAAAATCCAGCCCTGCACCTACAGATTCTGCGCTGTTAAAGTACAACCTGAAAATAGAGGCAAAGTTAGACTGATTCTGTTGCTCACTGTGTACTTTTCAGTGTTTTCTTCATTGATTTGGTCCGGACATGTTTGATTGTTGTGTGCCCGTTTGTTCCATTCCTGTTAGTTAAATATGGAAAATGCTACATATTTTTCTTCTTCTTAAAAGTCTCTGTTGTTCCTCCTCCACATCCTACCCTCACTCTGTCATTACGCTGTTGCAGGCCAGAGTTTTTTTCACTTGTCAAAGCTCGGCTCTGAGTTAAAGTTTCAGCCCGGAAGAACAAAGGAGACCTGGAGAAAGGAAGAAGACAGTTCCGGGGAAAAATATACAGTGCTCATAAAATAAAAAAGAAAAAAAGCAGAAAAAAGCACAGAGAGATATTGAAATCATATTCTTTAAAGCTGACTGTAGACACATACACACATTTATAAATAAATATGCTGCAGGAGGATTTCTTCTCATATCTCCCCCTCGATGTTTTCTTGGCAGCTCTCCTTCTCCTTTACGTCATCTCTCCTTCTTTATTTACCCTCTTCTGTTTGCTGAAAACTACTATAATTTCTCCAGGGATTCATGCAAGCTCTAAAGCCCAAAACAAATGGAACACACATTAATAATTTGCCCCGGGACTGAGAGATGACATTGTTCACTCATGAACATACACTTAGATGAATGATGGCCTGCTGGTCGCTCATTAGTAAGCACTAGTTTCTCTGGGACAGTGTCATAAAAGAAGATGGTGAATGAAGGAGGTAAAACATCAAAGATCGTATGTGTTTATCTGCCATTGTTTAAAATCTTCACAAAGCCATTCTCTGCTCACTTATACAGTAATAAAGTTTTATGATTCATCGACTCATGGTCATTTTTCATCATTAGGATTCTGGCCACATCATCAATAAACAAATGAGTCTGGGATATAATCATGTAGGTCTCGACACGTCTGAAACAATTTATGAACAATGAAACATAAAGTGCTCGGTGTTGCCGCGACGATATGAATACACATTATGATGGTCGATTGATGTGCGTGCTGTGACGATCAATGCAGGCAACACATGCAAGGACCAGACTTTAATTTCTTACAGGGATCAAGGTCTCACGTTGTCGGAGCATCGATGATTACAGACACAAACACAGCCTGATTGATCCGTATTGATCCGTCACATAACACAGACACACTCTTACAAAAACACAGGCATGCACATGTACACACGGCCAAGAGGGGAGCTGGTGATCACTTATAGAGTAGCTTACTGTGCTACATAATCCACTGATCAGCGAAGCACACACTCCTGTGTGTACACACTCAGAGTGTCTGTTTACAGTGAGGTTAATTGCTCTTTAAGTAGAGGACTGTTATTTAAGTCTGTTCATTCTCTATAATGAAAAAAGGCACCTTCCATTTGCATTTAGGTCTAAACAGAATTTCAAATAAGAAAGAAGTTAAATTAACTTTTACCAAAAAAGAAATGCATTAAATCTTTCTTTTTTATCTTAAGCTTTACTAGTATAAATGCCCCAGTGCATTATCTCAATCAGTCAGCCTCTAATGTCAAATTGATTCTTCATATGGATCCAAAATGTGTCTGAACTGGACTTTGTGTCCAAACTGGCCCATGGTCCAATTTTGATTGGCCTGCAGCAAATTCTAGAAATAAAATGAAATATGACCCACTCGTTTTCTAACTCTCTGATGAGTTTAAGCAGCAAATAGCGGTACCAAAAACCTTCCAGGAGCCGAGCCAGTGGCAAACAGTGCACCCTGAAATCTGATTGGTGGCCCAAAAACCTGAAAATAATTGTGTATTTGCCTTGTCAGCCAATAAACGAGTGTTTAGTATTAGTTCAGGCAGGCCAGAGTCAAGCTCTGCCCCAGTCAGCTGGTTTAATTTTCCAGCAGGACCTGGCACATACCCACACTGCCAAAAGTACCAATACCTGGTTTAAGGACCATGGTATCCCTGTGCGTGATTGGTCGGTAAACTCACCTGTCCTAAACCCCAGAGAAGCTATGGGGTACCCAAACTTTGTATGAAGTCCTGTTAGTTAAAAATGTTCATCTAATGTTAAAAGCCATGTTGACACCAGCAGGATAAAAGCTATTTGGCTAACTAAAGGAGGAACCATGTTATACTATGATGGGTTCAGCTCAGTAAATTATTATGACTAAGGTGAGGGTTCCACCTTTTTCATTATCATAAGAATATTAGATAGTATTAGAATTATCATTTTATCTAGTTTTTATTACCATGCATTCTTTAGCAATGGCATTGCTAGGCATTTGAGTTTTCATACAAATAGTTTTGCTGTTAAAGGTAATTAAGGAAGTATTTCTAATTGATAGTTCTAATGCATTTTGGATCTCTGTTGACTTATTTTAGTAAAACTCCATCAGCTGAGCTAACATTTTCCCCAAACTCTAAAGGTGAGATAGAAAGATAAGTGCAAGGAAGAAGTAAAAAATAATTAATTCTTTAATAAAAAATACATTTATAAATTCGGCAGCATGAACTTCTCTTCAACATTTCCATCAATCCAGGAGGAGACACAAAAAACCAACTGTACAGGAGGAGTTTAAAATAAAACACACTGGGTGGTAAAAAACTTACAAATGAGGAAGAAAGAGAAAAATGGATTGAAGGGACAACAGCACAAATATTTAAAATGACATAAAATAGCAGAGTTTCTGAGGAAAAACAGACTTAACTGAACTAAACAGAAAATTTAAACATTTTTCCAACAGCACAACAGGAAAATGTCACTTTGGGTTGATCATAACACCAGGAGGTTCACTTCAGTCCTTCAAAACAACTACAGCAGCTCGGTTTAAAGACAAACAACACATGAACAGACGTACATCAAGTTGTCTTAATGCACTGGGTTACAATCAGCTTTCATAAAACTGGCTGCAGATCAGAGTTTTAGGACAACTTCACCTTATTTCAAGGAGGAAAACTGAGTCACCAAACACATCATACTGAAAAGTTGTTTGTTGTGCTTTCTTGGGGATAAAAGCTGGTTTCACACAGCGGGATGGCACTGATGGGTGGACAGAGCAGGAGGTTACAGGTTCTACAGCAGATGTATTGCACACAGGAGAAAACTTCATCCAAAAATCAGTCCTGTACATCCTTAAAAACAAAATCTCTACGCATTTTTTGTTTACTGTCTAAGCCCCTTAATTTTCCTGGACAGACAGCAGGCTCCTTGTGGTTTCATATTAGCTTTTTCAGAGGCCATTTGAAGCTCCTGCCAGACAGATTGTGCTCAGACCTGTCACATACCAGGGGGGGTTTGTGGACCTATGGAAGGGCTGGTTGGTTTGGAGCAAAGCCAGGGTCTACATGGGGATAAACATTTCTATTGTAATGTTAATAGATGGCACCAGTTGGTATAGAGGGGTGTTTTTTTTTTTGCAGAGAGAGAGGAACACAGCAGCAGTCGTATGTGTAAACCTGTGATATAGAGTCTAAAGAATTAATTCAAACAAATAAAGGGTTATTTTAGTTCTCAAAACATGCAGTCTCATCTTTTCCTTTAAAGGCTTGATATGTGACATCCTGAAGAATAATGTAAAAAATCCTCAAATATGCCCCACGTACCATAAAATCTAGTGTAAAAGATGCATTACCTTTTTATAAGCTCATTAATTTCTGGGGACTTTTTTGCCTTTATTTAGATAGCTGAAGAGAGACAAGAAACATGGGGATAGAGAGCGTGGGGCAAACAGTGCCAAGACTGGGAATCCATCCTGCGACCAGTGCGTTGAGGACTACAGCCTCTGTATATGGGCATCTGCTCCATCCACTGAACTAAAGGTGCTCTAATACCTTTATAAAAAAAAACTTAAACAAAAACAATATACTAGAGACTTTTGCCACCCACACTCCAAAGAGAGTGAGCTCACACTCCCAGTGGGTTTGTTGTTCTTAGCTCTGTGTTCCCACTGACAGAATGGCTCCTCTTTCAGTTAGTTTCAGCATCACTCATAAACTCCAAAATGTTTCATCTGGGATTTTTTGTTTTGTTTTTTGAATGGACGCTTCCTTCTTTGACAGTTAGCCCTGACACTAGTAGGAAGAAGAACAATGGCCCCTAAGGGGAATAATGACAGAGTGATGTTGCAAGAGGAAAACTGAAGGAGAACTATCAGACTTTCCAGATGAAGAAATGTAAGAAAAGATTTGTGAAGTGACAACCTGATACAGGGCCTTAAGGATTCATCATCCGGCCCAATGTGGCACAACCTGGGGCTGGAGAGTGCAGGGGTGGCAGTCAAAGTCAGGCGCAACACATCTCATTACACAAGTGTTGCTGGGCAGCCTAGTTCAAGGCAGATAGATTTGTCTGGGCCTTTTCACCCCTGGTGATACGTCTGGAGAACACTGGCGGTTTTCAGGCCCTTTGGGATATCCAGAGCCCGACCAGAGGCTCATGGCAACCCTACTATCCACCCGAACGGTGCCCTAGGCCCTGCTTACCCGACACATCCACCTTTACTCAGCTTAAAGGTGCAGCCTTTGTTATTTTGTTCAGCAGATTATTTTCCCAAGCCCTTGGTAATGTGCAAGGACATCCAGAGCATAATTGGGGTTTGTCAATGCTTCTTCCCAGCAATAGTGCCCTAAGGCAGCTTACTCGCCACATCTACGCCTTACTTATAGGTCTGTTGGTCCTGTCTAGAACTCCAAATGAATTCATGCATTAGAGCTGATATGGGCAGATATTAACCACCAATATACTGGTTGTGAATATCTGCAGAAATTCTCATATCTACCACCTCTTTAAGCTAATACCTGCTCATGTGATATCATGCCAGTAATATTGTGCATCCCTTATTAAACTGAGAGTCTTCTCTTCAGATGCACTTTTTGCTGCTCTTCGTCTCACAGACTTTGGCTGGATAAACAGGAAAAAAGGGGGCTGGTCGAGTCTGGAGGAAGGAGCGGATAGATGAAGGGGGTGTGTCCAAATAGAGCATTTGTTGAAGTCTAAAATCTGCTCTGAAAGTTGCATAAAAGCATTTATGAAGTCTTCAAACAAAGTGTATCTGGGAGAAGTCAGGAATCTAAAGTTGCCTTGTGTTTGCCGAGTTTTGAGCAATTTATAGCTGGGGGCTCCTCTGTGAGAGATGTATCATCATATCCAGCAGTGAGTTCACCCAGAGCTGACACGTCCTAACAGTTTCAATCGTTTCACCCTGAAGCTGCTGACCAGAATATCATACTTGTGGTTTTAAGTGATGATTATAGGGACAGGAGGTGTGCTTTGGGGTAAATGTTACTGCTTTGCTGTTATTGGCCTCCAACGTAGTTTGGGCTCATTGAGAAAATACCAAGCTGACAGGGCTTTTTGAAACAACGCGGAGGAATTCTCTGCAAAATGCTAAGATAGAGGGAATTAAGAAGGACTGAATCTAAGGTGTATGAATGTCCTTTTTATTCCCTAACATTAAATTGGAATAGATTTGTGGTAAACAGAAAAGGGAGATCAAAATGATAATCTAGTTTTGTCTCATATTAAACTATTTTTGTTCTCAAACTCTTAAATGTCTTTGTGTAAAGGTGTGGTTCTACTGCCTTCTTGTATATAAATTAGAAAGTCTTAATGGTCTTCCAAAAAGGTAAACCTTAAACAAAGTACCTCTCTGATCTTCTATTTTCTTTCATTTCTCACAGGTTTGACCTTTAACTCTCCACAGAGACTGCAGCACTGCGACAAATCTAACAGCTCCACACAAGTTTTAAATAGAGCTGTATAAATTATATAGGGAGAGTTTTTTTAATATAGAAAAGTTTTTTTTTCCAAAAGTAATTCTTCTGCACAAATTCCCTTGACTCAGCAGCATAATCATATCCCTAACCCTCTTTGGAAAAACAAAAAGACCAAATTATATTCTGTATAGTACGACCTGAGCACCCAATTAAATATAAACTTTGTATTTTGTTGTAGCTCTGTATTGGGTAAAATCGAACTCCAAAACAAAAGCTTTAAAGTAGCACTGAGGATGCCAAAACAAGGTTACACTTTCATGAACTTCCAAACATTATCTATTCAATGTTAAGGTTAAACTCCAAGACAGTTTGATAAAATAAATTCCAGTTAACCTGCAATTGCTGTGGCCTTATTCTGAATAACACACAAACTCTGCAAAATATGGACATCATTAGGGAGTGGAACTGCTTTTGTTGTGCTTGTACTCTTTATGAAGTCTTCAGATTTACTTCTTAATTCAGCTGATCACAGCAGCAGGAATCTCTCAACAAGTGTAAGCTGGCAGTGAGGATGCCACAGGGGAGGTGGTATTTAGCACCCAGGAGAAGTGACACTGTTGTGATCTTTTGGGTGCCCCAAATCAGGCTGATTGAAGCTCACAAGCACATTTTTACTTGGAAAAATTATAAAAGACAGTTGGTGGAGTTCTGAAAATTCCTCATAAGTGCAACAATCACGTATCTCTCAGACCAAAAGTCCTCTTTGTGCCCTCAGGCGGAGATCCTCTGTCCATGTTAAATCTAAAAAAAAAAGAGCCATAATGGAGTTTGGTTTTTGTGCTAGCTCAGTGAAAATGTGCTGGATTCTTCCAAAGTCAAATACAGTCTTCTGATTGGACGTGTGAGAACAGGAAGGTGAGGAGGAGATTCACCTTCACTGATGATGTTTTTCTGGGGATGAAGTTCCAATCAGAGCTCAGCAGCTTGAGATCTCTGTCACCGTCTGCAAACAGAGAGAAGCTTTAGGTTAGATTGAAAAGTACGGAGGAAATGCTAAAACCCTCCTAAATTATCAGGAATTATATTTATGCAAGCTCAAAGAAGGACCTCAAATTCTGGAGCTATTAAAGTGAGAAACACATCATAATAATTAGTTTAAAATTTCCTTATAAAATCCCTGCATACACTCTGATAAGAATGGCATCAAAGGCAGAAGTGGACATTTTTTGTCTTAGTTAACCTTCTGAGACTTTGAGAAATTCATTCACTTAATCAGTTCAACAGAGGTCCAGCTAGTTGGTGCTACTACTCTCACAATTAGTGAAATGGCAGTCACCTGAGTGCAGGTGACTGCCAGGTGTATTTTTACTATAATACACCTGTGTCTGGAAGGTCCAGTTACTGGTTAATCTGTATTCCTGGCTACCATTACACCATAAAGACAAAAGAACAAACCACGTAACTCAAAGAAAAGGTTTTTATAAAGTTCAAGTCCTTTTTTGCCATCAGACAAGACACTTAGTTTGAAACACCAAACACTGCACCACAAACACACATCCCCACTGTGAAGCACGGTGGTTGCAGCATCACGCTGTGGGGATGCTTTTCAGCAGTCTGCCCTGGAAGGCTCGTAAAGGTAGAGGGTAAAATGGATATGGCAGAATATAGGAAAATCCTGCAGGACAATCTAATTCAGTTGTTAAGTGAACTACAGCTTGGGAGAAGATTTATTTTCCAGCAAGACAATGACCCCAAGCATACAGTGAAAGCTACACAGAGATGGTTTTAAAGACAACAAGGTGAATGCTCTGGAGTTGCTGAGTCAAAGCCCAGACCTCAAACCAGTAGGGAATTTGTGGCTGGAGATGAAAAGGACTGTTGATGTCCAATCTCCATGCAACCAGACACAGCTTGAGCAGTTTTGCAAAGAAGAATGCAGTGCATTGCAGTTTCCAGATGTGTTCTTTTCTGTCATAAAAGCCAAATTATATTTATCATGACTGATTAATAAAATCAATAAAAGGGTCTAACATCCAAGGGGGTGAATATTTTTCTATAGGCACTGTAAATACCAGGATTGGAGCTACTCCTAATTCTAGTACATAATTCCTTCACATAGTTTTCATGTTTTCTTGTTGATGTTCCCTTGAATAAAGAAAAATATTGAGCATGAATAAGGACAGCATTGTGCCATTGTTGAACGAGTCCCAGGGGGGAAAGAATCCTTTCTTCTAGCATGCATTGCTGCAAATGCACAGATTTTAAACTCTGATGCTAATGCTAGACAACGATGATATATAAATAAATATATCAGAAAACTGCATTTTGGCAAATAGTTAACCAAGTAATGGTTTTGAAGGTGTCCCCCCTCGATGCAGACCATATCTTTACATAGATTCTTAAAAGTAGAAGCAGCAGGAGTTAACTTTGGTTGGACAGCAAAGTAAGAGATGCTGCCATTATTGGACACAAGCCCAAAAGCTGTATAATAAACTTCACTGGACTGTTACTGAAAAACAACAACAAAAAAACATTTTCGTTGTATTATTTTTTGACTCTTGTTTTTATTTTTTCTGCAGAAAGGGACAAGGCAGCAGAAACTTTCTCAGTGTAGCAGCAGAACAGGATTGTTAGCCTCATTAGCAGAGCACAGCAGTACTCTCATTGCATCACACTGCTCCCTGTCTCTCTGCAGTTCTCATTTGCTCTTAACTTTTCTGGTAGCTTGCTGTAATTCAGATTTGGAAAGGGGAAAATCTCCTACAGGTAAGCCAAACAAGGAGGCAGATTTAATGGTTTGTTTGGCTATGACAGATGTGCAAAAACACTGACCGGGTGTTAGCATGTGGAGCGAGGTCATCAGTGAATGAATCTAATTTACAGAAACAATGTGGAAACGTTTACCAGGTGAGCACTGATGCCACCAAGACAGGAGGAATGCCACGTCAATTTAAGTATGAATTGGATTTAAAGGTTGTCGGGCCTGAGTGATGTGATAACACCAAAGTATTTCATGAGTTTGCAAAGTGAAATGTCTCTGCAGAAGAGTTTTATGAGATCAACGTCCATTAAACACAGAGTCTGTAAAGTCCACCATCAGGAGGTCACGAGTGACGAGTAGAGATGCTGCTCGGCTCAAAATTCTTGTCCTGAACAAAGCTACACTCCATTAGGTGTTTTTTGGAGACAGTAAACCACTATTTTCATTTAATATTGTAATTCTAGATAATGAGGGGAAATAGCTGATAAAAGTTGCTGTTGGTTTGTTCGAATGAAAGCCTGCTTGGCTTTTATGTGGATTTTTTTTGCATGGGAGGTACCTGAGCTAAATTACAAGTATTGTTGCAAAGGGTCCGAATACTTCAATGTGACATTTCAGGGTATTTTTTTTCATAAATTTGCAAAAATTTCAAAAATTCTGTTTTCACTTTGTCATGATGGGGTCCTGAGTGTAGATTAAAAAATTAAAAAATACTTTAAGCAACCGTAGGATCAGGTTGCAACATAACAAAATTGAAAAAAAAAAACCATAAAGAGGGTCTGGATACTTCTTAATCCACTGTAAGGACAAAGCTGTCCAGAGTCTGTGTCAGGTTTTACTTACATATACCAACCAAAGAACTGAGTGACAGTATTCAGCACAGGAATGTGGACGTTAACCTGCACAGAGAATCGTAAACTAGCAGTGCTAGCACTGGTAAAGGTAGCAACATTCTGTAAACTAATGTGGCATTGTTACATTGGTTTACAGACTGTATTTACTTGACTTTAGACTAGTCAGTCTAACACAAATATAATCTGCATTTAATTAAATAAAAAATTATTTGCCAAGGAACTTAATTAAGGTGTTTGTAGAGATCAATAAATCACTGTAGGAATACTGTCTTTAGGAGCTGCTTCTTCAAAGCGTGGATAACGTTTCACCTGCTCTTTGTTTGAGTATTGCTTGTCCGACACAGCAACACCAGATTCTGCTGACAGGGATTGTCCAACATAGCTAGGACTCCAAACAGAAACCACAACCTGTACCATGCTGAAAACCCATTAGTATTCAAAATTTTTATAAGAATCTGTAAATTAATACAGAGTACTAGCTTGCTGCTAAGGCATATTTACTTCCTTATCAAAATCAGTGTAAGTTTTACTTTTCTCTTTTCATATGTTAAAATAACATTTTTATCTGGACTTGTCAGGTGAAAGTTCCTTATAAAAAGTGCAGTGGAATATTTTTGACAAGACATGAGACAAATAAACATGCATGGTTTTGGAGTGTGGTTCATAGAGAGTTATAATTCATAGAAGAGCAAACAGTTTTTGAAAACGGTTCTGTACCTCTGTCTGTTTGAGGATCCGTAGTTATCTAACATCTGCGTGCTGGCCACCTCCAGGTTCCAGTCACACATCTCCAGCAGCTTTAGACACTCGGACCTGCTCCTCAGACCCAAACAGAACAACTGTTCCACCTGCAGAGAGACAAATAACAAACAAATAAAGATGAAAACAGCAGCATAAGAGGACAGTCAGGGAGTCATTAGAGCAGAATCCTGGGGTCAGGACAAAACTATGAGTGTGATTGCAGCAGCAGCAAGCGTATTACAACATTATTTCAGTCTTAATTTAATCCCAATGTTCTTCCCAAACACACTTCTGCTTCCCAGATTCAATCTGAGACCCTTGGATTGCATTTTTATTTATCTTCTAAACTTTGCCACCACTATAAAAGAGCACTAAAGTATCCCCCTGTGCCCACTGCCATCCAAGCACATCTTCCCTTCTACCACAGCAGCTCCAACCACAGGCTGAGGGGGCCACACACAGTCTATAGGTTCTTATATTTATAGCCCACTCATTGCACCAACAGAGACCAGAATTTCCCTGAAGGTTCAACAAAGTTGCTCTTCTCATATCCTGATATGAACCTATAAAGTAAAAAATTACATTCAGCAGCTGTGAATGACCGTCTGTTTGCAGTTATAAGCTGCACTAAAAAGGTTATTAAAGAAAAAGACTGTGAGTCTGACCTGAGATGCAGTGCAGAGGATCTCTGAGGACTGCTCTATGTTTACTACTGAGAGCTCTGGATCTCTTAATAATCACCCTGCTGCAGTATAATGCTGTGCTTCATGGGGCATTTATTTTGATAGAGTAGAGCTGTGAAGTGTGCTGCCCAACATTTCAACAGTGTTAGACTGCTAATATTTTTATTTTCTCCTGACTGTTCTTAAAACATTTTGTTTCATATCAGGGATACTTTCCGTGAACTTTCTACGTGTTCATTTTTTAACTTTGAAACTGTGGAGAAGAGGCTGACAGAGAAGCCTTTTTTTCTCTCCTGTCCTGACCGACCCCACTCAGGGTTAAGGTAGGGTGTTTTTCAGTTAGTTTACATTCTTCATTTGGCCAGTGTGATGGCAGTACTAATAACAGTTCATAACATAAGGACCCATAAGGATCAATTACCTTAAGAAAAAAAAACAGAATAGCCTTCTTGAGTAAGACGGACTTGTCCCAGAGCTCAGCCAGTTGATTAGACAGATCATGGATTTTATGCCTTTCCAAGTATATACTTAAACTATTGTAATGTCATATGGTGTAATACATATTCTAATGATGTTGAAAAACTACAAATCTTAAAAAAGAAAGTTATACGATCAATACCGTGATCTAAGTTAAATGCTTCTCTCAATTATCTGAAGGGTAACTAACTGAGTGTAAAATGAAAAAATGCATGTTTAATGTATAACGTAGTGTGTAGACTAAATGATATGATATGATGTCATCTTATTCCAATTTGCACTCCCTTTTATGCACATAACACGAGGAACAAGTAATTCCTAATAGGAACGCCAACCTAATTGGTAGGTAAGCTGAAATGTGCAAGTTTTAGTGTGGCCTACAGATGTCCACAGATCTGAAACGAGCTTGAAAATACGCTAAAAATATCATCATCTTTAAAAAAAAACTTGACAACAGCTGCTACTAAAATATGTTCAATCCGACACCGCTCCAACTAATTTATTTTGCTACTTTCTAGTAGAAGCAAACTTTTCTTCTTTGAGTGTTTTATTATGCCAGCATCTTCCTCTTCTTCGTGGTTGTTAAATAGAAGTTGCCAATTACTTACTAACATTACTGCCACCTGGATTGGTAGGTAAATACAGTCACATTTGACTCTCGTACCTTAAGATAATGCACAGCTTTCTGGATGTTCCAGTTGTGGTTCTGGAGGGCGGCTTGGCACTCTTCTAAAGTCACACCATGAACTGCCTCCTGCACCTGAAACACACAAAATAATTCAACATTAACACATGAGCACTGTTAGTCTTTGCACAGTCCAAAAACACTCAGACTCCCCTGGCTCTGATTGTTCACTTGACCTCAAAGCTAATTTCAGCATTTTCCCAACAAGCACTGCACACCTGATTGTATCCTTTTTTTGATATAAAATTATTCTTGTTTCTTTTTTGGCACTTGTTTAGCTCTATTGTTAACATTCAACTGGAGAAGCCGAGGATTAGAAACCAAGAACAGAGACTTAAGCAGAACTGGATTTAATGTTATTGTTTTTGTTCCAACAGTTATCCTTTCACAAACTTAATTATCTCTTATTTTTCAGCTAATGATGTTCAACCAACCTTAAGCTAGATCTCATTTAAAAAGATTATACTGACTTTGCTTTTGGGAAGTCGCATCACATGCAATCATTTATTTAGTAATAATGTGCTTTCTTAATTACCCCCACCAGGGAGGTTATGTGATCAGGAGGGGTTGTTTGTTTATTAGTACCATAACTCAACAACTTATGGACGAATTTTGATGAAATTTTCAGGAAATGTCAGAAATGGCATAAGGAAGAACTGAATAGATTTTGGGAGTGATCGGGATCACCGTCTGGATCCAAGAATTTTTTTACAGGATTCTTTACTATTGGGAGATGGGGCTAATGGCGGAGGTCTGCGCTTTCTGAGTGCTTTTCTAGTTATTTCAGGTGCTGACTCTGGAGGGCATCTCTATGTCTCCTATTGTTCTCTACAGTTTAGAAATTACCTAACTCTCTTACATCACCTCATGTGTGGCCACTGATCCCAGTGTATCCATTATAAAATGCCATGTGCCTGATCGATGGGGAGCCTCAAGGTTTCACGGTGATTCTTGCTCCAGTTCAATAAGGTTCAATCGGTGTCAGAATCAATTGGCCAGCAAAAAGTAATTAATCAAAGTTTGTACTCACATCTTTCAATTTCAATCCAAAGAAATAACAAACATGGCCTTTGTCTCCAACAAACTTTGGCATATTTTCAAGTAAGAAATGAGAAGCTATTATATTTTTATGCTTTTCCACAGTAAGGGAGACATGTAAGAGATTTTAACTTCTGTTTTCCCCTTGGAAAAAATGTTGATAGAATATACAGTAAATCTTAATTTCTGGCTTTCTAAGTTCAGCTCCAGTTTCAAAACTGATCTTATTTACATAATCACTCATATTTAGTTACTGAAATTACATTTGGAGGTTATGTATTTCATTTTAATCAATTTAAGAAGGTTTCTGAATGTGTCCGAGTAGCAAGATGGAAGTCTCAGTGCAAAACACATGAAAGTCCACCTGGTTTTACATGGAGTTTTTTGCAAACTCCAAGTTGACTTTCATGTGTTTTGTACTGACCTTAGGCTCTGCATTCTTTGTCACCTCACTTCCTAAGGCCCCTCTCCCCTATTCTCACAGTTGTCCCAGGTGACAAGCTCTTGGAAGAGTCCTGGTTGTGCCAGAATTCATCCATATGAACATTATGAAGGTCCCTGCTCTGTGAAACCTTCAGTGTATCAGATATTTCTTGCAGCCTTCCACATTTCTGTGCTTTGAAACTACCTTGCCTGAGCTCTGTAGGCAGTTCCTTTGAACTCATCTTGGTTTTTTGTTCTGATATGCATTGCCAGCCGTGAGGCCTTCTATAGAAAGGTGTGTGCCTTTCCAAATGATGTCCAATCACTTCATCATCACTTCATCAACATCTCAGCAACAATCAAGAGAAATTGGAGGAACCTGAGCTAAATTTCAAGTTTTTCAAAGGGACTGAATACTGTCACTGTGATATTTCAGTTTTGTTGTATTTTTCAAAAATGTGCAAACATTTCTAAAATTCTGTTTTCATTTTGTCATGATGGGTAACTGAGTGAAGATTAATGAGAAAAAAATGTTTTGTTTTTTTTACTGCAGCATTAAACATCAACATAAGAAATTGCATTTAAAAGTTCTGTATTTAATTTGAACAAATTTGAGTTGCTTTCTGAATGTGTCAGCAAAAACAAAATGCTCTGTTTTCATAGTTGCAAACAAGGTATTAAATGCATGAGCAAAAAATAAAAACTACCCTCTAATGCCCCCTTATGTTCAGGGTACATATATCAAAGTGAGTACACCACGATATGGATGTACAGAATCGGTCAACAAAGTGTGAAAAATCCATCAAACCTTGTTCCAATTAAACTCTGTTGCTACTATTTAACATTTAAAGCCTTCTTAATGAAGAAATCTTACATGATCACATCAGACAGTGCCATGATATTTTAGTTCTTAACTGCATGATGAAGAAATTACTTCACATTAATGCAGATTTATGCTTTAATTTCAATGATAGAAAAGCTGATTGCAATTTTATGGGGTGTTCACATCTTAATTAATTAAAAGCAATCAAAGTACCATCAAAAGGACATGGGGTCAACTGTATATTGCATGTAAAAAACCTCATTTTAGATATTTTACATCCATCACGAGAAGGAAAGTGATCAGGCTTTGCATTTTAATGACTGAAGTAATAAATAAAATGTTTCAGCACATGATTGAATATACAGTGTAATGAGAAGCTGCACAAAGTAATCCGTCCTTACCATTTTGACCCTGTCAGCCGAGTTCCCTCCTCCATCCGTCCTGGTACAGGAACCAGGACCCACAGGTGCTGTCAGCCCTTCTGAACAGACACGAGGGAGACTAACTGATGTCTTCATCCCTGACCGTGGAGCCCCCAGACTACTGTTATTGTTAGAGGAGAAGTTAGCCTTCAGCTCTCCAGGCTGGGCGTGCCCCTGCAGGGTCTGTCCACTGACCACCATGGGTCTGACGGTGGCCATGTTGGCTTGCCGTACTTGCCGTTCCTCTGTGGCGCTTGAAGGGAGACTCTCTGCCTCCCTAAAGAAGCGGTCATAGCGGTCGAGGTACTGCGGCCGCTCAGGTAGAAGGTAATAGTGGGTGTTACTGACTTTACGCCCATCTCGTACGATTGGGAGGATACAGGGACCCTTACTCGTTGCATCCTTGCCCTGCGCCTGGGCCTGGATCACTTTGGGTGCCGCATATTTGGGGTCTGAAGCGAAGCTGTGCGTAGTGGGCATGAGTTTACCCGGAGAGGTGGAGAGGTAGGAGCCATAGGTGTGCGTGGAAGAGCCAGAGGTGGTAGGGCTGATGGAGTATACCCTCTGCTGCGGGGAGCCTACCACCAGAGTCATGGGGCTGGGAGTCCTGGAGCCCGGCTGGGACAGAGGGTCTCTGGGGGGGATCTGAGGAGGTCGTTCCAACTCCAAGCCTGAAACCTCATCTGTGGTGTCAGCTGGAGTTGGTGACAGAGAGAGATCCCTCGACCAGCGGGAAGAGGAGTAGTCGCCTCTTTTTACAGGGCGAGGGGGGATGGGAACACGAGGGGGGATCTGAGGTTTTTCCTCAGTGGGGGAGAGGATGCCCTGCTGGGGTCCCTCCTCGGTTTGTGGAGTCTGGGGGCAGGAGGTAGAGGTTTGGGGTGGTACAGCACTTCCTGTTGGTACATTGAGCCTCCTCATGCATTCCTGCTGCAGCTCCTGGAAAATCTCTGCTGACTGGGAGAAGGAGGTGGTCATGTTCTGGCTCTGTTTGCTGGGGAGGAAGAGGTTGTCTTCCAGTCCGGGTCTGTCTGAAACCCTGGAGACCAAAACTTCACCCTCCACCTTCTGAACAGCAGAAACAGCACTGTCACTCATCTCCTCTTCATGCTGCTGCTCTGAGCTGTTGATGGAGCTCACCTTTGGAGAGGAAATTGACAAAAACATCAGTATTTTGGGTTGTAAAGGAAAAAGATTGAGTCAAAAGATTACAATTTCAACCGTGATTAATCTCAGAATATCTGTAGTGAATAGTAATAAATTGCATCGTTTTTTTCCATTTTAAACTTCTGCTATTTTGAACATTCTGTCCTCTGCTTTTGAAGATCAGGTCATCCTTTAAAAGAACCCATCCTTGCGGCCCCCCCTTCTATTCCAGTTACTCATTCACACCACACGACCCACTTTTGGGACCCAACCCACCAGTTGAGAACTACTGCTTTAACATGTGTCTTAAGGATTGACATTTGTCTATTGGTTCACCCTAAATCTTTAAATTGTGTTTTAACGATTGAAGGTTTTGGTGTGAACTACATTTAAATATTGGTATACAAGTCACAGTTAAATGGAACCAAACCAGGTCAGATAAATGTTGGAGAAAATGTGGACAGCTTATAGGCAATCATACACATATTCTGTGGTCACGTCCAAAAATAACTGCATACTGGAGAGATGTATTTGATGCTTTCAACTAAGTTTTTCATCATGAGATACCCAAAGACCCAACGGTTGTTCTCCTTGTTGTACTACCTGAAAACATCAGCAGAGATAAATCATATTAACTCCAAATCCTTTTAGTAGCAGCCATAAAGTGTATTACAATCAGATGGTTCAACCTAGAACCACCATCATATAATGTCTGGATTCAGAAGGTACTAGTTATATGAAATGGAAAAAATCACACATGCCTTGTGGCTTCAGACACCAAAACTTATAAAGAGATGGGCACCTGTAATGCCTCTGGTACTGCAATAATTTGGCAGAGTTCTTACCTGATATAATATAATCAAGCAGCAGACCTCTAGGAACTAGATGGTGTGTAAACTTTTAAAAAGGTCGGAAATTTCCTAGGGCGCTGATTTTAAAACAAACAATAACATTTTAAACTAGAAAAGCACTCGGAGAGCGCAGACCTCCGCCATTAGCCCTATCTCCCAATAGTGAAGAACCCTTAAAAAATTCCTGGATCAGTCCCCATGTGCCCCCCACCACGGCAGTCACTGATTACTCCCTCCCCGGTAGGGTGTAAACATGGTGAGGCAAAGCACTGGCTTCGCTATGGGTGCCAACAGATGCACCCATGGTCTTACCGGACAACTGGAAGTCATGGCAGAGGGTGAATATTCCTCTATTCCTCCCAGCATTGTGAATATTCTCGCTAAAATTCACTGTCTTTCTCTCTGTTTCGCTCCGACTTGTCTCCTCGACCAGGTGTGCGTCTCTCAAACTCTATAAACTCCAAAACTTTGAATAGAAACACACCCAAAAACTGCTGCTAGAATTGAAGCTACTCATGTCCGCCATCTCCTGGTGTCAAGTGGTAACAGCGCAGACCTCCACCATTAGCCCTATCTCCAAGTAGTACAGAATCCTTAAGAAAATTTGTGAATCCAGACAGTAATCCAGATCACTCCCAAAATCAAATCAGTTCTTCCTTATGCCATTTCTGACATTTCCTGAAAATTTCATCAAAATCCGTCCGCAACTTTTTGAGTTATGTTGCTAACAAACAAACGAACAAACTAACAAACTAACAAACCCACCCGATCACATAATCTCCTTGGCGGAGGTAATTATGTCTAACAGTCAAGATCATTTACTAGGAGAGGTTCAATCAGGTGTTTTTAACTTTTTTGAAATATACTGAAGGCAGGATGTTCAACCCGGCTGTATAATGTTCCAATAACTGGGAAAATTCCCAATCTGAAATGTTAAATAGACTAAAGTTTGTATAGCACTCTTCCTGTTGTCTGACTACTCAAAGTACATTTACACCACAGGTCACGATGAACAACCTTCTCGATGCAACACACCAACTCCACTTGCTGATCCACATACGTCTCATGATATGTTTTTATGATTTCTTTGTGCTATTTCAATTAAATTACAGGGTTTCCGTGTTTCAAATCAAATCATCAAATTCTCTTTTAATTTACATTTTAAACACAATCTCAACCTTTTTGGAATTGGAATTGAACAATTTAAACATGGTTAGATTTTTTAAGGGGGGTTGAAAATTAAAATCTTCTCTATCACCTCCTACCGTACCTCCATGTCATCTTCATCTTGAGCTACATCGTCATATGCCGGGGGCGGAGGTAAAGGTCGAGCATCCCAGTCCACCACGGGCGTAGGGTGAAGGGGGCGAGGCAGGGATCTGGATGGACTTTGAGGCGGAGTCCGGTCCAGGATGTTCTCGGCCTCCAAAACTAGCCGTGCCAGTGAAGGAATCTGAACTTCCACCACAGGGGAAGGGGAGGGTGTGGGTGGGGGGAACTCCTCCCCAAAGTCAATAAGGGACACCTCACTGTGGGTGTTGTAGCCTGAAGTCCGGCCTCCCCCCTGTTTGGAGGCAGAGACCCACGCAGCAGGTTTGAGTTTTAAGCCTTTGACTGAACCAGTTTTCCGAAGTGATAATCTTTTTAGTCCAGCTGAAGTCAGATCTTCATCATCGTTTACTGGATCATAGCAAGGCTCTGGAGGATTAAGAAAAAGCACATTAATTTCATGAATTTACTGAAATAAGAGCCAAAGTGACACCTAAGCTCTTTAAAATCATGTCACATCACAAAACAAGGGACACACTTCACTCCAAAAAAAGCCTCCAGGGTGTGAGTTAGTCCTACAGTGCACAGCAAAGACATTGCACACCTGTTAGAGGGAAACAACAGGAGGAAAGATGGAGAGACGACAGTGTTGAGACAGGAAACAGAAGTAGACAAAGGGATCACTGCAAAGACAGGCAGAGGAGAAACAAAACCATGTACTGTGGATGGATGTACCTTTGAGGAGTGGAGCTAGGAGGGAACAGAGAGGGCAGGAGCAATGTGTGAGGAGCTGCTGAGGGAAACCAGACTTACTCTTGATAAACACAGCAGGCTGAGGAGGCCGGGGAGGAGGCTCCTCTGGAAAAGTAAGAGCAATTACCGCAGCCGCAAAGAAAAAACAGAGAAAAGAAAAGACAGCAGCAGAGAAAGGAAGATTAGGGGGCAGAAGCTGGAAGCAAATATTAGATTGTATAAGAACGCTTGGCCAGGAAGTGCTACAAAAAATGAAAAGCAAGCTGAGTGTTAGATGTATTTTCCCAAAGCAAGACCCGCACAAATCTAAACCCACAATCAAAGCTAGGCTCTAAAATAGATGGGTAGCTTCATAGCTTAATGGGGAATCAGATGATTTTGCATGCAGTCTAAAGGTATGCTGAAAAGAGTATCAAGAAGACCAAACTAAAGATGAACTCTTCATATTTTTCAATTGCTTTATGCTTGTTTACATCAGTCATAAGAATGAAACTATTTTCAAACACTGATATATTGAGAAGTACCTGCAATGGATCTATATGATAAAAAACACCCTGGGCTCCTTTAAAAAACGAAACTTGCATGGCGATTGGCCAGCAAAAGCTTTGACTTTTGGCACCAAAGCTAGAGTAAATACTTGATGCCAATTAAGGTCTTTAAACCCAAAGATAGCTGATAATGAAGCATCTTACTTTCATGTTTATCTTTCACATCTGCCAGTACCCATTTTCCCATTTGCTGCTTATTTTACAGCTTAATTTGGAGCCTTTTAACTCACTTCTTGCTCGTCCTGGGAGCTGCGTGGGACGAGCAGAATTGAGGTCCACACCGAGGACATCTGGCGGGTCCATGGGATTCCCCAGATACAGACTGAAGGGTAGAGGAAGACAAACTTCATAACAAACAATGTCAAAGCACAGAATTAAACCAACGTAGCTGCTGTAATGCTGTCAAATGCTGATAGAGTTTTATACAGTGTGCTCCTGCCACCTATTGGTTAGAGTGCATTATTGCACCTGACTTTTCAACCCTTTACAGGGCACTCATTAAAATACTTGGAAAATCTAAATTTAAGTTCTAGCATATAATTGGTGGGCATTCCAAACCGTTCTATTTGCTGTTATCACGCATTATATTTTTCATTATCATGGTGAAAATCAGTGAAGTGGCCAGATATGGGGCCGTGTCCGTTTATGGTGAAAAAAAAAAAAAAATTTCATAAAGTGTATGCAGATTAAAATGTTAATCATGGAAAACAAACACAAGTTTCATCTAATGAGTATTTACTTACAGATCAAAAAGTTATCTTAATAGTAAATATTCATTTGACAAGACATGGTTAGGTTGCAGTCATGAGGCACACAAAAAATAAAAAAACTGATGTATGCCATTTAAGTTTAACAATACAGTAATACTCTTGTAGAAGTGACAAAAATCTCATATACTTAATTATTTCTACCATATATTTTTTTTTGTAATTCCACCAGAAAACATAAGAAACATCACTAATATTAAATGTCTGAATCAATTCAAGCAAAAATAAAGTTCACGGGAAAAATAAAAAGTGATACAAACTACGAAAGTATAATAAAGCTGTTAGAAGAAAAAACAACCTATTTGACTTTTTATACTTTGAAAATTTCTATAAATTAGTCTAATTTACCACTGGATCACTCTTTGTTTTTTTTTTAAACCTGTGAAAACTTCACACAACACTATAGAGTACTTTTTTCCTACATTACAATAAGTAATTGTTCAAGAAAACCCTCTTAGTATGACTGCTACATGAGCTGGTCACATGTCTTAGCTCAGTGGTTTTCAACTGGTGGGTCGGGACACTAAAGTGGGTTGTGGAGCAATTTTCAGAGGGTCGTGACAAGGTGTCTGAAAAAAAAATGGTGGCAAAAGTCCTAAAGTCCTTGGACATGCATCGATACCTATTATTTTACCCTGTTTTACTGTGAAATTGGTTAAATTTAATTTTTTTGATAAATATTTCAACTAATTAATCTCCTTTACTTGAAATAAATGGCTCCTTTTTCAATGATAATGAAGTAATTTCACAAGTTCTCTGGACAATTGGCAAAAATTGATACATGATGATGGGGAAAGAGGGTGTAACATTCGTCAGTTTAATCCCTTTTCTTTTTTATATCAGATGTTGAGGCCGGACCAGTTGAGATCCACTGGTTTAGCTTAGACAATGGGCATTTGTCCAAATATGTTTCCTCTGTTTTTCAAGCCAAAATTTGAGTAATTGCTAGAAATCCTACACCTATCATGACATTCAGCATTACAATTTATTTTTACAATAGATTTTGGAAAAATATCATGGTTAGTTAGGATCTTAGGGCCATTTGTTTGGATCCTAAAGAGATGTAAAACTGCATTTTGCGAGTTCTAGAGGTAACAGGAAGTTTGAGAAGCTCTGGGCCGCTGCTGATTGGTCAGATGGTGTGATGTCACTTTCCTTGACACTGACTGATCTCCACTGAATATTTAAGAAAATCATCCTGGTTCTACTAAATCACTGAGAGTGACGGAGATCTACCAAAGTGACCATATAGGGTTCCTTGCCCAATAAAGGATTAAAACTGTCACTATGATGCCTTTTTGTAAAGCAAAAACCAGACTACAGTCTCTCTGGGTGTACTGTGGTTCATGCAGAACTTAAAGTCAGTTCACTCAAACTGGCCCTTACTCATCAATCCTGTCAGGATAGCCCCAGCAGCGATGAGGGTTGCTGTCTCCATGTCCTGTGTGGATGAAGCTGTTCTTGAGTGGCCGGCTGATGTCGTGAGCCGACAAACCTGCGACTGATGTGACCACATTTCTGGGAAACTGTCCCACCTTCAGGGTCCGTTTGTTTTGACCACGCCACCAGTAGTTCTCTGCCCTGAACCAGAAAGAAATACAGAGAATGACTCCAACCTAATGTAGCAGCAGCTTTATTTGGTATCATAGATAAAAAGCATCCTACTCTAAGGAAAAGACAAAAAAAAGTATCGTCTTAACATGTGGCTTAGTGACTTGATAAATTTCATACAGTTAGAAAAGATAAAATACTCACTGAGCGACTAAATTTTACTCTATGGGATCTTTAAGAATATAAGTCCACATGGATTACAATAACTACAGTTTCTCCACCTCTTTTGCCTTTACATTTCAGTGTCACTTCCTAAACATTTAATGTACGACTTTAACCTTCACCTGTATTGATATGTGATATTTTAAACTTACATTAGAGTCTAGATTAGACTGGCAGACCTGTTTTCCCTCACATTTATCTCCATATGATAAAATAGTTTTTGCATGTATTCCTTCTGTGTCTCTTGTTATAAATAGGATTATGAATGGACACCCACCTCCCCTCTATGATAGTGATGACATCATTAATCTGGATGTGCAGTTTGTCAGCCTCATCAAAGTCCTGCAGAGCACACATGTCTGTAGGCATGGTCTGAAAAACACAAACATGCTCCTTAAGAATGAGGTTCATTTGCAAGCAGGGCAACATTCTAATTGAGGGCACTTTTCAGTTTCTGCCTTTCATTTATTTCACTAGGGGGCACTATTTTTCCATTTTTCAGTTATAACCTGCAGAGCGAAGACTGGCATTTCTTCACTAAATGTGTAATATTTACAATCAAGTTTCTGTTTTTTTTAACACTAGAACCACCTGGGATCTCTACATACCTAAAACAGCCAACAGGTAAAGTGTGTCCATTATTGAGGTGCACTGATTTTCACACAGAGCACTGATCAAGAACAATTAATTAACCACAGACACTGAACCGCTGATTGATCACACAGAGAAAAAAGGATCACTGTCGGCTGATGATCGATCGTATTAGGACTGATCGCTCAGTCCTTTAAACCTCACCACCACCAGATTCTTCTTCAGTGAAAAGACTGAGCCAATCTATTGACATTTCATAATAATGAATGTCTTATTTTGCCTGTGTGTCCGTATTGAAGGTTGATCTGTGACTCCTGATCAGGCAGTGTGACAAGGTTTTCCCATGACAGAATCTAGTGTTTATCTACTGGGGTGAAACAAAACAGAGGGAAAATCGATGCTTTTTCATGGGGTAAATATTGGTTGTATTGGCAGTTCTGGGTATAAATGTCCATTTTAAAAATCTGGATTCATTAAAGCAATTTTTAACAACAGCAGGTGCTGCAACAAACGTAAGGAAAAGTCAAAGATTGACAGACTTTAAAATATGATCAATACAAAGTTAGACACAATTAAACAAACAGCCTTGGGTAAATTTTACCTAATGGCAGTTCTAGTGTTAAAGACAGAGACAGAGAAGTGAAAAACTCATGAAAACCAGTCTTTTTCATTATAAATCTCTCATACCTCCAGCAGAAACTCCCGCAGGGCGACAAACGTGGGTCTGTCATCTGGTTTCTGAGCCCAGCACTGCAGCATGACATTATAGATATCCTGCGGGCAGTCCTCAGGCTTAGGAAGGCGTTCACCTTCTTTATCAATCTTGTGCAGAATCTATAGATGTATATAGGATGAAGAACAGAGTAACAGTGAATGAGTATTAAAGGGCATGGTATAAAAAATATATATTAAAAAAACATGCTTTGTTTTAGCAAAGACAATGGCTAAAAACTTGAGCAGGGTAAACAGCTGTATTTTAGAAAACAATAACACCGCCATAGTGACCACCTAGATTATGATGTGGAGAAGAGGTTTATAATTTAAGAAAATGTCAAAGAACTTTATATAACAAACTTTTAAGAGCTTAAGCTAGCATCACACAGCAGGTGGGCAGTGTAATGCTTTGTTAAAGCTCCGTAGAAAATTGCATACACTAAAAGTTTATAAAGAAGTCAAAAGGCAGAGGTTTAATGCTTCTCTTATTGTAAAGCCGGCTAATAGCCGCACATAAGCATGGGTGCACAGAGACGCTAAGCTCATGTGCAGTTATTTGGGAAAAAAACACCCCATTCATTCAAGTTGGGATTATAGCATTAAGCATCTAATGACTAGGTTGATAACAGCAGAGCATAAATAGAGTGAAGATCAACCTACTGTCTGTGAGAGCTAATGGAAGTGCACTGCAGATCAAAAACAATTCCACCTCTGAATGACTTAGAAATAAATAATGATAAATGACATTTAAACAAGGTTAGTAAATATTACTTTGACATTGCTAATGCTACGCCATGACCAGGAGTTAAATCAGTCTGAGGATCTCAACTGCTTTTGTTTAATCCACGTGTGGCATACGCATGTCTAGGATGTGTGTTGCTGTTGTTTTCTTAGGGTTTTCTTCAGTCAGAGAGAAAACTTAATCAGGGTGGTGCTTGAATGAAAGTGTCAATGTTGCCTTTAATTAAACACATGCGTCTGTTATTCTAAATATTTCACACTGACTGTCAGAATCCTTGCAGGCAGGATTTACATGAGCTGCAGGAGTGGGCAGAGGCGGGATTAAGAAAAGAGTCCTGCGCAAGACTCATACGTTAGTAACTAGAGTGCAGTTTTTGAGAAATATGTCAGGCTTTTGAAAGGTTGTTCTAAAACAATATCTAGGTTTTACAGAGTTTTTTCAAGTAGCTTTAGGTCTAAATAGGTTAAAGAAGACTATTACTTCTCCACTGTGATGATAATGTATGTCAGCATATTCTAATAAATTAAAGTACTGATAGTGCATTAATATGAGTGCTTTAGATTTATACTAATTTTACAATATGGCCACTAAAATTAGTTCACAGGAAATATGTTTTGACTTAGAGTAACATCTAAAATGTAAGGACTTTATTTGACTAAAGCTTGACTTTAACACATTTTTTGCAGCATCTAGACTAAAACTTTAAAGGTTAAAATGACTCAAATGTGACTAGAACTAAAGAACATTGTAATTTAAAGACTAAAAAAGAGACTCAATTTAAAATATATACCAAAATTCAAACTGTTGTGAATAAACATCTGTATAAATTAAGCTTTAAGATATAAATTAATATTTTCAGAGTACTTTTGATCATTTTGGTGTTCATACCTGGCTCCCATTAAGGCCCAGCCATGGCTCCTGTCCATGTGTGAACATTTCCCAGAGCGTGACTCCAAACATCCATGTGTCTGTAGCATGGGAGAACGTTCTGGTCTTCAGACTTTCTGGGGCACACCTGCAGCAAGGGACACAACAAACCTTAGCATACATAATCAATATCAATATCATATAGTCAATCAATATCAAAATCAATAGTGTGCTAATCTGTATTTTGTGCTAGGAATTGGTAAATTTTTCAGTATGGCTACTGAAACCTTTAAGGCATTTTTAAATGGTACAATAACTTTTCAAACTACATGGTTTAAATATACCTGTACACATCATATGTTTCTATGAATGGCTGCTAGTTGTCTATCAGAAACTCTATTAACTGTGCTGCAGTATGTTCTGACACTGTTAAGAAAACATATTTTTTAATATTGTTTTTTCTGATTAAATAAATGTTCAGTAAAAATGTAAAAATAAAAAAGTAAAAGACTACTAGATGAATGAAGGGTGAAAAGCATAAAGGCTTATTACCCTGTGGCGTGTTTTTAAGTACAAACATCCAGCCAGCATTGTTTCATAAGAATTATCAGCCCGGCTGGTATGCAGCTGTGACTGATCGCGTTTCTCTGTGGAATTTTTCAGCAATAAAACAAATCTGTTCCCACCCTAACCCTAAACCACACAACTCCAGCACTGGATGACATCTAGGTCCAGCTGGGCTCTCATTGTGTTGTTCTCAGTACACCCACCATGCAAAGGGGACCTTTCGGTGCTCCTGCATGACGTAGTGCTCGTGATTGTTGGGCAGCGCCCTCATCAGGCCAAAGTCACCGATCTTTACTCTGTGAGCCGAGGCCAGCAGGATGTTCCTGCAGAGATAGAGAGAGAGAGAGAGAGTCAAGTCTGAATTACTTTCTTGACACCACAAGTTTGAAACGATACAATCACAGTTACACACATGAACGAGCGTATTGAAAAGTCCTGGAGCTTTATAAAAACAATACAGATCTATTCTGACAATTTTGACCTAAAGCTGCTGACAGCAGAAGAGAGAATACTGACTTAATTGCACAAATACACTGACAATTTTATACTTTTTGTAAGAGCAAAGCTGCATTTTTTTGCTGCCATGATACCGAAACAGGAGCAATGCTGTTTCACTTTAACCAGAGTCATATCTAACTTTAAAATTCTATTACTGTCCCACAAAATACTGTAAAGTACTGTAAAGTTCAGATTAATCTCATAACTTAACCCTTTCTAACACTGCAGGGCAAATCCAAGGCACAGCTGTTTCCATCATTTAGTCATACATAAACAACTTAAAATTAGTTTAAGAAGAGAAAACAAGTATTGAATCAAACTAAGGGTTTGATAAGGTGTCAAACTGTATCAACATTCAAAGTTAGCATAAATAAATTTGAAAACCAGAACCTTTAATGGGTCAATAATAAGCACTGTGCACTTTCTGTATTTACTCAGGGTGTTGTTGGTCAACAGTGCTTAATCCTGCAGCCATCACAGGAAATAAAAAAAAAAGATTTTAATAATATTAGGCTTTTATTCTAGAGTCATTGGTTCAAATTTGCAGTTTTCCCTACTCATCACCAAATTTCAGCCATTTTCCCTAAATTTGACATGAGGAGAATTTGTTTTTTCCTGGTTTGTTATTGGTGCACTATTGTGAAAAAAAATTAAAATCTTATAAAGAAATGGTAATGCATAAAAAAATCAAAGTTGTTGCTCAGTATTAAAATATTTAAGGCTATGATGATCCCCTTCAAGGAAATCCAATTTGCATGTGTAAATAAAAAAAAAACTTCACATTTTGTGTTTTCATGTAATGTGTTTACATTACAAAGTCTTTTTTATTTTGCACTTAAACTGGCACTGAAAGGGTTTAATTCCTAAATATTAATCAATATTTGTTATTCATGATCAGATCTAATCTTACTAAAAATATTTATAAATCTATATTTTTTTCTCTTACTACTTTCTATGTATGCTTTTCAATTGTTGGTCACTTACACCCTGAGTTTAGAAATTCATTAATATCTTAAAATGAAAAAAATAGCAATGCATAGAAATAAAAGCTGCTGCTCATTATTATTATCTTTAAGGCTGTGATAACCCTTTCAAGGAAATTCAATGTGCATGAAGGATATTAAAGAATTTTTCATCTTTTGGGTTTTTTACATCACAAACATCAGGATTTGCACTTAAACTGGCATTTAAAGGGTCAGAATTCCTGAAATCAATCATATTAGCATTAATGATCCATGCTTGATCTTGATTAAAAAAAAAAGGAAAAGAAGTTGTAAAAAATATATAAATGTACATTACTTTAGTATTATATAAGCTGCCATTTTTTGGTCCCTACACCCTGAGTGTTAAAATTAATTTTTCTGTATCTGAGGGTTAAAAAGGAATTTTGGGAATGTTTTTCATTTCAGTCTGATCTGTTACTTTGGGCCATTTGCTGAGGAGAAAAAAAATCTGGTTTTAATAACTGGTTATAACTCTAGCAGGCAGTTGAGAAAACAATAATAATATTTCCAACATTTTAATCCTCTATCCAGCAGGAGTTGTGATGGTCAAATATGCAGTGTTATAAATGTGATCCTTTAAATAAAGGGTTCTATTAATCTCAGCATGTCGTAAACAGTCTGGGTTATGTCCTCTTCTGAACTCAGGCATCTTTCCAAAGCCAACTTCAGGTTTTGATTAGAGGCGTTAAAAATCTGGGACGTGTTAAGGACCCTGAACCTAAACGTCCAGCTTTCAAAACCACAACTTGAGAAATCCTTGCACTGTTTGCCAGGCTGTAATAGCCGTGTGTAGTCACAGCGTTTAAGGAAAACTGACTCACTTTAACCAGCTATTAAGAGTTTCTCAAGCATCTATGCAGCGTAACAGTAAAAGTGAAAGTGATGGATTTGGGCAACACCAAGAACTCAGACCACCCAGTGCAGCTAGCCAACCGGTGACTCATTTTGCTTTTGGGCCAAACCTCCCTGTAATAGCCTGTAAATTTCAGGGTGGAGGAGACTGAGGAGCTATATAAATAATTCAACACACCAATAAAAAAAAATCCAGGAGGAAAAATAGTTTTCATAGAAGGTGTGAAAAATACACCCTCATAAAATCCACGTTTGGACATTTTTATAGCTGCTGAACATAATTCTACCTTAAAAAGTTCTCTGTCACCCACCTGGCTGCCAGGTCCCTGTGGATGAACCTCCTCTGCTCCAGGTAGGCCATCCCACAGGCCACCTGCACAGCGTACTGACACAGAGTGTGGATCAACACGGGACCCTGAGGACGGACACATCGCAGACGCTCCAGCAGAGAGCCCAGAGGAGCCAACTCAGTCACCTGCAGAGGGGGGTGAGAGGGAGAGAAAGTGGGTGAGAAGAGAAAAGTGGGAGTGAAAAGCACAAAACCAGAGGGATAGAAAGAGTGAGAAATAAAAAAGAGACTCTAATCATGCAATGACAATATAAGTCATTAAAAATGCAGGAAGATTTAACAACAGAGCAATGACTAAGCTGTTCCTGTAGACACTTATATTAGCAATAGGAATAAAGTGCATTACCAAGTTCTGGCAATTTAGCCCATCAATGCACCAATCTCTCAACTGAATGAAGCAGACCATCAAAAATCCACACTTTTTCAGTAATATTTTCAGTTAAAGAAGTAGAGAAGCAAAAATCAGAATCCATGCTTTCAAAACAGGAGATTTACATAAGCAAAGCCTGCAGAGAATAACTAACCTGACACACCAGATAGACCATTTCAATTATCCGTTGCATAGATATACCACATTAATCTGGCAAAGCTCCCATACAAAGGGTTTAGGAAGGGCAGCACTTTTTTTAAAAATTCCTTGATGGTGATTGGACAAATGTGATGTTTTTCACATTCATTACTGGCCAATCAGAGTGACCAAATAAAATTGAGGTTGTACACATGGGCAGCTCTGGTACAAAACCAAGAAATGCTTTCATGGTTTCTTGGCTCTCTGCTTTTGTTAAAATAAAGAAATGTGGTCCAGTTCTGACAAAACTGCCGCCATACTACAGCTACATCGTTACTGCAGCTATTGTAAACACTGGCTTGCAGTTCAACTAAACTCCATCTGTGACGATCGTAAACCAATGGTGGAGCAGGTCTGGAGAAGAGCAAAAACTCCACGATTGTATACTGACTCACATTACAACCCCTACCCCAGTAACTCTCACAGACTCATGCTAAGGCAGGTCAGCACAGCATTGAAAAAAAAAATCCATCATGAAAAGCTTTTAGTGCTCTTTTTTAAATAAAGAAATGTGGTTCAGTTCTAATAATACTTCCACTGTATTATAGCAGCAGCTAAGCTAATTGCTACACTGGTGGTAGCCATTGCTACCAGCTTCCAGTACAACACTGATTTTACCACTGGATAAACTGGGTGGACTCCTAGTCATTTATAAATGGACGATGTCACAACTTTTCAACGATATACATGACTTCAGATGAGAACTAATAGGGCGAATAGTTTCAATTAATTGAAACTACACCGATTTAACCTTAGTACTTGGGTTAATAGAAGTTGAATTAATATATCAGTTTGATTCATTTATAATACAGCCCATAGTTAATTTTAGTTGTCCTGGAGCAAATTCAAAAAATCTAATAAAATTAGGCCTGCTTTACAACATGTGCTTGTATTACATGTCTAAACTGAAACCCAAAATATAAAAAGAAAACATGTTATCAACAAAAATGATCATGGTATTTCAGACAAAGGGATTAAAGCAGCAAACAGCAGCACAAATCTTCGCTTGTTAGTGCTTGTTTGTGTCTGAATGTGAAGATGAGCCATCAGGGTGCCATCCCCTCTCTGCTGCCAGGAGCATTGTTTTTGTATCCTGACCAGGGGCAGAGCCATAGAAAGCCAGGGCTGACCAGGGCCTGCCCTGAAATCTGCTGGGCCACAAAATCCTTAAGAATAAGGCTTTTTGCCTTGTCAAAAGCCAATTATTAAAGGCAAGGAGAAGCGTTTCACAGCGGGTTATTTATTGCACCACAGTAAAAAAAATAACTTGGATTTTTGGAGCCCTGAAGTGTGCAGGATGTCTCCTGTTCACTTGTGTTTCTTCTCTCGGCTCAGCATCTGCCCACTTTGGTTTGGATTTGCATGTTAATACATTCTTACAAACTATCTTGTCTGCCATTAAAGAAAAGAGGTGACCTAGGCTATTTTTTCTTGAAGCATGTCTAAACACTAAGTTTATCATAACCTTCGGTGAAATGGTTTTACTAACTTTAACACACTAAAGTTCAACGATATCAAAGAGGCTCCACTGGCCTTTTGTTATTCTATAGTGGCTGTCAGTGGCAAAAGACTGGGCACCCCTTGTATAAGCACATAGTACATATAGTTTCTACACTTTATCATACTGTTGTCTGCAAATTTTTATGCGAAGTATGTGGAAGAAAAACAATAATGCAAGGAAAAATCCTTGTAATGGAACAAGGCCAAAATGTCAGACCTTATTTTTGTCCAGCATCCACTCGCCCTTCACCCTTCCTGTCTCGCTTCATTCTCCCTCACTTTATTCAATCATGACAACAGCTTTAGCAAGTTTGACCTGATTCACCATAAGGTAATAGTGCTGAGAGGGAGATGTATGTTGATTCTGTGAGGGTGTAAGTACTGCTGCACTTGTTTGCATGTATGTGTTCATGTTTTTCTGTCCTCCCTGTGTGTGGGGGTTTCTGTGTGTCCACTACCATCTTCATTGGGTGTGTGAGCACCACACCGTAGAGGCGAATGAGGTTCTGGTGGTCCAGGGAGTGCATGGCGTTGACCTCACAGATGAAATCCTCCAGAGCGTCAGGTTGACTGAGCACGTCCGTCTTTAGACACTTCACAGCAACATTCAACTGGAAACAAGGAAAAACAATCATTTAAAACGTGTTCATACAACTGTATTAAGCTTGGTGGTGCTCTATTTATGGTGAACACACTTGTATCACACCTGTGCCAACTCATCTTAAAAACAGAATGAGCACAGATTCATGCACCTGCTTTTACTTATAGTCACATCAGCAGAAAATGCAACTAGGCTCAATATTTTATGTAAAATCCATACTATTGTGAACACACTCTGGCTCTTTAAAAAGAGTTGTTGAAATGAAAAACTGTTCATGCATTTCTAACAAAAGTACAGAATATCAGTGTTCTACTTACCACCTTCCCTGCAGGTGTCAGCCACTCTCCTCTCTTCACCACACCAAATGACCCGTCACCAAGCTTCTCAAACAGCGTCAGATCTTTCTCTGGGATGAGGCAGGTCAGAGCCTGCTGCTGCCCATCAAGAGGAGCACCACCACTGGGCTGTATGGAAAGGACCCCCTCTCCCAGGCCCAGAGGAGGCGTAGGAGACAGTTTACGGAAGGAGGAAGCCGGCTGTCCCTGCTGGGGGAAGTCTCCTCCGTCTGGGCGTTTACCACTAAACACCTGGAGAAAAACAGAAGGAGAGAAGAGATGAAGCTTTTCAAGATCACAACATGTTATTATTGTAATGTTGGAATAACTGGTTTTCCCATGATAGTGTGTTAGGTTCTCAAGATTTATAGAAAAGAACCAAAATGTACATGTTATCACAGCAAAACAGTGTACAATAAAACATATATGTGCATATAAGGCTTGTGTTATGATGTGCACTTTAAACTTTTTTGTTTTGTTCTCTCTTTGTTGAGTTAAATGTTTTGTTCTATTCAAGATCCAATTTTTTAATGAAATTGATCTGAGTGATTGAAAATGTTTGGAAATTTGGGTTGTAATATCTAACTAAAGAGATTGTGGATAGTCCTTCTGAGGAGAGACCAGTTGAGAACCACTGCTGTAAAAAAATGTTGATCATTAACCCGACACAGCAGATAGATATTCTATTCTTTCCATTGGGACACGATTCAAATCCATCTTGGCAACAGCTCAAAGTCTGTGTTTGGGAAGGGCAGAACCTTTAAAACATGTGCAGGGTGACTGGATCAGCATTCTGTCAGTCTGACATTTATTAAGGCCAGTCAGAGCAACAAAACATGATGTGGTGGGAGCATGCAGCCCTGGTGAGTAACCTACATAATGCTAGCTGGCAGGCAGCCACTATTGTTGTCCACTATAGGTGGAGCCAGTTGGTGAATCAAAGTCATGCCAAAGCCGGATGGGAGAAGAGCAAAAAAATATTTTCCTTCAAGAAAGCTGTCAGTGTGGTTCTTGTCTTTTCTTTTAATAAAGAATGATCAGAATCAGCAGTGATAAATAAAAAACGGTCACTAAAGCTACATCCAAGCTAATTGCTACACAAGCATGCAACCTGCTCTTAGCTACTGCCTCTTTCCCCTTAAATGACACTGATTGGACCGTCCATTCTCAGACCTGGCACAAATCGTTGGATGGATGTGCCCTATGACACCATGAAATCTGGGCAATCAATCAGCTTTGTTAAGTTAGTTAATCAAAGGTGAGGGTCAAGAAAGTAATTTGGACAATGACACTTTTTTGATCAAACATAAAATGACTACATGAACCTGAAAAATCTTCTAATCAACATTTTAACTCTGGGAACCAAACCAACTAGCATTTAATTTGGCTCAAAAATGGCATTTGAAAAAGAGGGGGGAGAAACAAAGGTACATAAAAAGGTACAAATTTTCCTCCAAGGGTGAAGGAGAAACATTGCCCACAATCCACTGGGAATACCTTATTTCATTGCTAATGGTAGCTTGGGTTTTTTTTTTATCCATCCCCCGACTTAAACTTTTCAAAGACCTTTTTTCTGAGATGCTTTGAGTGTTCATTTGTCTTCTTGGTGTAATGGTAGCCAGGACTACAGATTAACCAGTGACCAGACCTTCCAGACACAGGTGTCCTGCTGCTACAATTGCTCAGGACACATTCACCGCATTCAGGTAATCCCTATTTCCCTAATTGTGAGACTTCTAGCACCAATAGGCTGGACCTCTGTTGATTTAGATCAGTCACTTTAAAGGGGGTTTAATATTTATGCAATCACTTATTTTGCATGACACATTTTTTATTTAATCGATATTCCTTTGAAGAAATCTGTTTTCAGGTTGACATTAAAAAGAGATTTTTACATCAAAAAAGGCTAAATATATAGACTATAATTGGATTATAAAATCAATAAAAGGGTAAAACATCCAAGGGGGTGAATTTTTTTTTTTTTATAAGTGCTGTAACTACAGCCATATGGTCATATGAGCACCATAACGCTAATGTAACATCTGTGCATGATTAATGCACAACACATGATGCATGATTAACTGGAAATGAAACAAGTAATCAACTTTGAATGTTTATCATACGCATGCATACACACCACCAGATGCACACTTATCATAATGGCAGTGAGGGAGAGGTTTCCTGCCTCTTGACTTAAATGTTGATGACACAGAAGCAATGAGTTAGCATTTAGGAAGTAGCCATTATGGAGCACTATTAAATTAAGTGACCTAAATGTTTCTGTGTGCATGATTCTGTCTGTGTTTGTGAATGAATGGCTCTCTATTCACCTAGATTTGAACTTGCATAATGTGCACACTGTTGGAGTAATTGAGGGGAACTTTTGTTAAGCAGCTCAAAAGGAGAATGTTTATCAAAATTTTGGAGTAGAGAAACTGGGGCTGCAGGTTAAATACTGAGGGAAATAATTTAAGAACATTATAATTAACAGTTACAGGATAAGCATTGTGCATGTTTTCTTACAGTATCAAAACAATGATTACCTGGTGTTTTACTCCAATAATATGACATTATTTTTGGCAGACAGACAAGGGTCTTTAAACAGAGGGTGTATCATTAGTGAGAAAAGGTGTAGATAAATCCCTGGTGTGAAACATTTATGTCTGGACAGATATAAACAGTAGCGAGCGGTGTGCGATTTCACATTCATCAGAACCAGACATGACATAATGCTGCAGACCTTTTTAAAAACACCACATCTCTGCGGCCACGGTATGGTTGCAAATAGGAGGCTTGACATTCAGAAGATTCTGACTGTGAGAGCTCAGTGCATGCACACGCTCTCACATACAGGGCTGAGGAAGCAGATTACTCTGCTCATGATGGTGCCAGAGGTGGAAACAGACAGGTGTAATTATAGACGGCAAGAGGCACCGCAACTTCCACTGACAACAGCCAAAACACACACACACACAGTATGGGTAATGCTGCTAAGTATTCCCTCACATGCTTAATACAAGAGAGCCTTCAGTGTTATAGAAATGAAGGTTGCTTCATTCACAAGCTAAATAATCTTAATAATCTTAATCTTTCAGCCTTGATTTAAAGACAGTGAATAAATGAAACAGTCCAATGTTGCTCTGTCTCTTTAAGAGAGCGTCTTTCTGCCTAGAGAGACATTTTTATGAATGCAGCAAGTCTCTGGGTCTGTGTCACTTTCTCTTGTGACTGGACTAAGTGAATGCGTGTGCGTGTTTCTGTGTGTGTGCATGTGTGTGTGACTGCGGACGTGCTCAATCTCATGCGAAGGTTCAAGCTGTCTCGCTCTCTGGAGGATTGTTTGCTGCAGATGTTCGTTAAAAAAAACACTGAACTAATTGACCCTCTCTGTAATCATCAGAGATCTCCACAAAGACAGACTGCTGTTGTTTTACATGCGATGATTTAAAGATTTTTGAAACAAGGCTGTCAGACTTGATTTTGATTCTTCTGCTCAAAGCTTATTTTGGACCTGAGGGCAAAAAGCTGAACAGGCTCGACTTAAGACCCATTTACACTGAAAATGCAACAATTTTACATCTTTTAGTTCATTTTTAAAGCAATGAATGACACAACCAGTCTGATGTATCAAGCATGTCATATAAGGTAATGTTCTTATTCACAAAAGATATGAATGAATATCAGTACAATAGTTTCCCTCTCTCCTCAGTGTACAGCTACTTTTGGTCTATGCCGATGCACAAATGTTTTTAACTAACAACTTGTGCATTTTTGCCAGGTATGCCCCGTGTTGGACTTTTACCGATAAACAATATATTTTCAGTTTTATGTTAGCCAATATCGATTAAACTGCTGATATAAATATGTAGCTCAGACCTAAAACTTCAGTCATTAAAACACATTTTAAGGAATGAGAATGTAAAAGAAAAAGAATTCAGCTGATTTTGGTCTTTTGGTCCTGCCTTAAACCTCACAAACAATCATACATACAGCTATTATTTAAAGCTGATATAAGCCCACATTTGCAGCCATATAAGCTTCATATCTGCTGATAATTTCACGACAGTCTCCCTGCAGTCCAGAGAGCTCGGACGGCCCCTCTTGCAGAGTGTTAATGTGAGATGCCATCTCTGTCAGAACAGAAGTACCATAATTGTACAACATATTTCCAGCAAACATTACTGACTAAGCAACATTTTATAAATAAAAAAGGATTTAAAAAAAGCCAAAGTTCTAATTTGGGGGTAAAATATGAATATGAATATAAGGGCCCTCTGTAGAAGTAGATTTGTGAACAGTGGCTTACTTAAGATTCATTAGCTTTAGCTATTGCTAACAACACAATGTAGTTAATGTTACTACATAAGCCAATGAAGCTAAGTTAGCTTTAGCAATGTGAGCTTTAGCAAATGTAGCTAAAGCTAGCACAGTCATGTAAACAAAGTAGATAATGTAGTTTATGTAGCTTACATAGCAAAAGCAAACTTCATTAGTTAAACTATTGATGAGCTTAGTAAGCTTTAACTACATTAGCTAAGTAGCTCCATCATCTACGTAGTTAAGGCAGCTAACAAAGCTACATGAGCACAGATTGTTTTCATGGAGGACCTGTAAGCAGACTGTTTACTCAGCTTTATTAAATGTTTTGTAATCAGGTTTTTGACTTTTAACTTTTGGTATCCTAACCCTTACCCTAAAATACCCCAAAGTTTATCTGATTTTATTTTAAAAGTTTTAGTGTGTATTTCCATTCTGACAGATGCAGTGTCCCACAGGTCTATGGTTTGCAGGCAGTTCCCTCTTGATATTTAACTTTCTGGGATTATATCAGCTCGTACTGACATCATACAGATGTTAATATTTACAAGACCCAGTTTGAGGTCTCAACAATGCATTATGGGACAGGCAGACGTCACCATGGCGACATAATGTGAAACATACCACGAATCATAATGAATGAGCTCCCTATGTGTGTTGGTTTGATGTCTGTTTATGTTGGTTACCTTGCTCATCCAGGACTTGCGTTTGCACATGGCTTTCCTCCTTTTCACGGCCTCCCACAGTCGTCTCTGTCCTTAAGCAGATGAAAAGGGAAGAAAAAGAAACAGATTGAAAATGAGAGGCAAAAAGATGAGCACTGCAGCTGCTACTTTTGCTCTTACATCAGCAGAGCCAAAGGATATTAACAGAAGGTTAACTTTATTGAATTTCAATTAACCTATCATTTTTAGAGTTGAACTGATGTCTTTGAAATGACAGAGGGTACAAAAACAACCAAGGAGAAGGTGACAGAGAGAGAAATATAGATGGAGGACACATACTATGCATGGGAACAAGCTAAAATGAAAAGAAAAAAGTAACAGGAAAGAATAAAGGCTGTCAAGGCTGGATAAAAGTGATGTGGGAGGAGGAGGATGATGTGATGAATATATGAGCATGAGAAGTGGGTGTAATTAGTCTTAAGCGGCTCTGTAGCCAAGGCCCTGAGGGCTTCAGTAACTGGATTTAGAGCGTTACTGCTGCGCTGGCTTCAAACACATATAACACAGAGTGAAGACAAAAGACTTGGCTCTTTAGTGTCCGATCCCATTGTGCCTAATTACTAGTGCTGTTAGTGCTGGAGGATTTTCTGCTGCTATGCTGAGGGTGAGACAAATGACACAGCGCTGTGCACAGACAAAATTAAAACTTAAGGCTACACGGACAAAATTAAAACTTCAGGCTACACATAGCCAAGGATTAGACCATTGTAGTCACACAAAAGCAGAGAGAAAATTTGAAGGACATTACTGATGACAAATATAAGGCATAGAGTATCACTGCATGAGAGAAACTCTTGAGTTCACTTCCTCTATTTGGGAATTGAGAAAAGATGGACAAAAGCCATAAGCTTTCAGTTTTTCAAATTAAGAGGGATGATGACAGACACAAGGCATCTTTGCAGCATCTGACAATCACTCTTCTGATTTGTCGTGTGGATCCTGACCTTATAAAGAATCCTGAGTATCTGCCAAAGTGTTCAAGAGATATCCAAGCTGAAGATGAATTATCCTTTGTCAGGTGTAAATCTCTTTGCACTCTTTCATGTGCACTAAGTTGTTTTTTTTGTTATGTGCTCAGTTATTTTTAATATACATGCATTTAGTGGTTCTTAGGCTGGTTTTAATAGTTTTGAACTTTTATTCTGTTAACAGTTTTAAAAAAGTATTTACAGATAGCACATTTTGCATACTTCATTGGAATAGGATTTTATTATGTGATACATACAGTCCAACGCATAAGTTTAAGGCATGTAGGAGCTAAGGATTCATCCCAGTGCCTGACATGCCGCAACCCTGGGCTGTGAGTCAAGCTCGACACGTGTTACGGCCTCTATTTTTTCTCATTTGGTCTTGTCCCACCTGGTGATATGCCAAAGTCCACCAAAAGATTTTAGGCCCTGGGGATGTCCACAGTATGACGATGGACTCATGGCAGCCCTATTGTCCACCTGGACAGGAATTTTGGCTGTTGGGACATCACATCCACTCTGGACTTTTTTTTTGTTTTTCAACAGATTGTTTTCCCATGCCCCTGGTAATACGCAAAGACATCCAGAACATGACCGGGGTTGTGACAGTACCCCAATGCTCTCAGACAGCCTACTAGCCACATCTTTGTCTTAATTAAGCTGCAATTTTCGGCCCAAACATGCCTTAAAATTCTGCACAGCGCTGTTTTTTTTTCAGTCACAATTTCAATGCTACCAAATAAATATTTTAGTATTTAATTATTCATTTAATACCCGTTTAGGGTGCACATACTTTTGTTGGAATTCTGTGTGTTTCTGTGATAACAGACTGTGAACATTTGCTGCAGTAACAAAGCAATTTCCTGTAACGGATGAATAGATGAAAAGTATCTACCATTATATCGTCATCAAACAGACAGTCTCAAGAGAAAGTAAAATAAAACAGCTGTGCTCGCTGCTCTGTAAGGGTGTACTTCAGCTAGCACTCTTTGGAGCTAAATGCTAACGCCACTATCAACATGCTAAACATGTTCACAATAAAAAAGCAAACATGTAAACGTTGGCAGGCATAATGACTGGCCAACCCACAACAACGTTCTTTCTGGTAAAATAGCAAAATTAGCTGATAATGCTCAAAGATTGTGTGTGTCATTAATAACACTTTAATTCAAAACCAAAGCACTGGCAAAAACATGAACATCAGAGTCAATACAAATAATAATGATAATAATGATCTCAACTTGCTATAGAAATATGGTGATAAAAAATTACATGTCCAGAATGCAAAAAAATTAGGGCTGATACAGATGCTTAAAACAAAACTTTAGCCAATAGCTGATAGCCAATACCAATTTTTGTTTTTTTAATTTTAAGACTTTTTGGACGTAACATTCCCACACACCGAACTTTCCTTTCATCTTTTGCCATGAAAACATTCAGTTTGTCCAGCAGCAACACCCTCTGCTCAATAATAAATCTCTTCTCTGAGTCTGCTGTTTGGTGTGCTAAATACCAGTATAAAACTTCTTTAAATCAATTCAGGAGCTGTCAAGATTTTTCAATAAAAAAACAAGGACAGGTCAGAGGATTCTCCTTCAAGAAATTATGCTAGAGGCCAAAAAGAGTGATCAATGTACAGAAATAAAAAAAGGGAAATGTGGTTTCTTACGGCTGCAGAAAGGAGTGAATGGTCATTTGGGTTGAGGACACACACAAAAGAATCGGGGGGGTACTATAAAATTTTCTATCAAAAGTCATCCAGTGCAGGTACAGATGCACAGTCTTCAATAATCGTGTCCCATCTAACAGGTTGTTTTCTTCACCTTAAGAACCTCGTTGGACCATCAGCAATCCCAAGCGATAGTGCATGCATTGCTTGCAATATCTCAGGAAGCATAATACAAATCTCTATGAAGTGAATTGTGATGGGAAGCTTAACTTTTTGCCGATCCACAGACGGCTCCTGGTGTTTCTATCCTTCCCAGAACATTTTTAATTCAGAGCTTTGACACCACAAATCAACATTGTCAATGATATATGCAAATCCCAGTGCTCCAATTTCTTCTTCTATTGTTTTCTTGGTGGTAGCGACCAATCATGGCAAGCCAAAGAGCAACAAGAGACAAGATCTGCCAACTGGAAAGGAAAGAAAAAATTGTCCCCTATGGCCAAAATAATATAAGGTGACATTTGCACTCCTAAAAAGTAGGGTTCATGTGCATTTTCCATACTAGAATACCACATGTGCACAACATGTCATTGATTTTATGGAAATAAATGACAGTGATGGTTTCTGTTGTTTGTTAGAAAGTTGTTAATGTTTCTTAGATAAAAAAAAAGGCCTGGAGAAACTCATTATTTCTTTATTGTTATTTTACTTAGTCTTTTTGGTCACATAGCTTCTGATACATTCATCTGACATCCTTAGAGCACACATATTCTGATAGTCCAGGGTGTCATGAAAAGTAGATGTCTATAACTTGATTGTGCCTTACAGGGTTGGGATTCTGCATGCATTTTTGTATGAAAAATACTGTCTTGGGATCCCAGGAGGTTGGCCACCACTTTTTTAGTTTACCAACAAAATTCAAGGACATTTTTGGCCTTTGAGTTAACGCAACAGAGTGTTTTTAAACTTATTCTCAGCAAAAGAAAAAAACAATTTCCTCAGGCACAACAAAGCCAACACACACAAACACTGAATCCCAGTTTCTCACCAGGTCGTCCCATGCCGATCTTCTCCAGGTCTTCATTCTTGACGTAGTCAAAGTGAGACAGCCGCGTGACGTTAAGGTCATCTCGGATCCGCAGGAAGTACTGCTGCAGCTGCACCTCCATCAGCAGCTCCAGTAGCCATTCTGTACCTTCCTCACACTGCATGTTACTGCCCAGTTTCTACAAAAAAACACAAAAAGAAAACAGGAAGCTGAGTTTAAAACCTTCAACGTTCAATCAACAGTTTTCTCAATGCAAAGTACGACCAGATAGAACGTCACAGAGCAACAATCAAGCCATTCTTTTCTGTAAAAAAAGAGAGGAACTGAGCTCAGAGCCTTTGTGAGCTCGCCAGTGATTGTTTACAGCACTCTGAAATACCTGCTAACAAGCTCTGACATTTACATCCACATACCAGTGAGTAGTTAGATACACATCTCTCTGCATAGACACCCAAAACAAACATAAGCACACAATGCAGACGCTGACATCACATAAACATGCACAAGAAGCGAAACAGGCCAACAGGAGGTACTCGGTTACAGAGATCCTGTGTCAATGTGGTGTTAAGACAACACTTAGTCAGCAATTTATCCCTGTCAGGAAGATTCATGAATAAAAAGACAGTAGTATTTTTGGCAGCAGTAGTAGAAAGCTGGCAGATGATGCAGTTTGAACATTACAGCAGATATAACAGGAGACAAATGATGCACATCTGGGGCCCATAAGCCTCAGTGAAGACAAATGGGAGGCTCCCGACCAATCTGACCAAAATATAGACTATATTGCTCCACACGACTTTGAGTCATCAATCTTCAGTGTCAAAACACAAAAGTCCTCCTTAAAACATCGTCCATCACTGTCTCATTATTGTAACATGCTGAAAATAGCACAACATTTATCTGATCTTAGAATAAATACTGATTAACCTCATCATAGAGCTGTAAATCAGTGCAACTTCATCCCAACTTAAATAATTATTTAATTATCCTTATTTCAATGAAAAACAAAGGGCTACCCTTCATGACTTCTCATAGTGGCACATGAGTGAAGGTAACGTGAGCAGGGAACTGACCAAAGAAATAGTTAATTAAATCTAACTATTAATGAGTTTAATTAACCCTGTCATTTTTGCAGTGTATTCAACTTTATTATAGAGGTGTTACGTTATCTAAACAATTTGGTTGGAGATCTAGTTTCTTGTTGTTCTTGTCAATATGGAAGGATCATATTTTACTGTACAACTCTTCAATAGCTACTCAGTACCTAAGGTAAACTTTAAACTCAACACTTTTTTATTTTACTTGAGTAGATTTACAGACCAGTACTTTTACTTTTACTTGAGTACATTTTGACCAGAGTAACTGCACTTTTACTTGAGTACAATAGTCATGTACTTTTTCCACCTCTAATTATGAGACAAAGATTTTGAAAAACCTCTACAAGAGCTTCTATTTCACCTGCTGAAACTGTTCACACTATTTTTCTCAGACTCAAAGGAAGATGAACCAGTAAACCAACCTGATCAATGCACAGAAATGACAAACATTCCTAATCTGAAAAGACTGACAGGAAGACCTTCAGGGTGGATGCTGAGGGGCGTGGGGGTCGCTCCACGCGGTCGTAATTACTCTGTGAATGAGGAACTTCCTGTGCAGGCTGAGCCAAGGTTACAAGGTCTGGAGGAAAGTGTCAGAGAGGTCAGAGCTGCCTCTCTGTCATTTAAACTCCTTAATGGGCTCGGTTAGAGGTCATTTCCTATCGCTTAATGACTCTGACCTGAAGAGTAAAAGATCATCTTTCAGTCCCAGACAAATCCACGCCTACGTCGAAGCTTGGCTGTAAAAGTAAAGATAGGATGTGGAAATATGGATCTGCTGGGCTTCTTCTTGTAAATAGAGTACTCAGCTAAACGAGTGCTCCTTTTTTTTCCATGAATACAAGGTCTGAGTGAGGCTCAATCCCCAATGATTATGCCAGATGTCCATATCCAGAGACAAATTCACAGCAATGCACATAAAAGTGGGTCAGCTGATCGCTGTGTAGCAACGTCTAAACATGCAGCTTTGGCTGCAAGTCATAACGAGGCTCTGTGCAATTTAATGGGTCCACTACTAACAGTTTCTATTAAAAATCACATTGCACGAAGGATCTTAAATGTTAGCTTTAGAGCTGAATGGGTACTTCAAATAAGATACAATCAAATAATTAGAATCTACAAAGAGGTGCAGGCGAGCTGAATGCTTGCAGTGCCTGTGGTTTTAGGGGTAACTAAAGCTGCAGTCACTTGAACCCATCTCCATATTCTGCATTTTGCTGCATCATGCCTGACCCTAACCCTGGGAAAGATGATACAGAGGTCTGTTTGGTTTGCTTAGCGGAGGAAAAAACTCCCCTACCATGTAGCACAATTCTTTCATCATGCCATTAAGAGTTAACAATATAGTTTGGCATGATTACAACACACCAACTTTTGTTCTTTGCATCCTAGACAGAAATATTTGTTTAAATAGCATGTCTGCCATAGTGCAGCCCTGAGTCTGATCCTCCCTGACAGCCAGCATGTTGGTGTAACTTTGCTGCACAGTGCCAAAGACGTAAGCCAGCTTCCTCTTGGGCCTCTTTCCATGACAGTGTTGAATTTGAGGCATGAGGGGTCAAAATCAAGGTGCTTCAGCTTGAATATCATCTTTCTCTGTCAACATGCATACTCGTTTTCACAAAGCAGATTTAATATGTGGAAATAAATTCATTTATTGTCTTTTCTTTTTAAGACAACATATGAATGAGTAAGTACACCATTGCGTACAAAAGTAGTTAGGATCAGTAGTTTTCAACTGGTTTAGCTTCAGGACCCACCACTGCCTCCCTCATAATAAACTGTGACCCAAATTTCCTAAATTCTTCTGTCAAATGTTTTCAAAGAAAATAGGGCAGTTTGGACTTGAGATGGGACAAAAGATGTAACAAATCAAAGAGATGGTGACATTTCTTTCAAAATAAAAGCACATCATAGACTTTTTGCAACATGTTTTTTTCACGCAATAGCAACCCACTGGAAATGGCTTCTGGACCCACTCTTGTGTTCCAACCCACCAGCTGAGAATGAAGGGTTAAGATTATGGTACACCATTAGAATATTAAACGTGTGTATAAATATATAAATCTATTTTAAAATTCAAACAATATGAGTTTTAACCATGGAAGCAGGAATAAAAGTCCTAGGCACCAAATAATGGAAAATTCATTGGTTTTAATTAGTAAAAAATGCAGGAAAACTGCTGCCCACTCTCTAACTGCAGTATGTTTGCAATATTTTGGTACCAGAGACCTATTGCTTTGACTAAATATGACTTAAGATCTTAAGTGTTGTTTTTCAAGCTTTGGTCTGGTAGAGTAAAATATGATATTTCCTTATTGGCAAGAACAACAAGAGAATAAATCTCCAACCAGGTTGTTCAGGTAAAGACTCATTTCTATAATAAAGTAAGATACACAGCAGAATTGTAAGTGTCAATTAAACTGATAGAGTTATATTTAACCCTTGAAACAAGTCTGTGGTTTACACAACGTAGTAAAACTACACCTTTAAAGTGTTAAATATTTTACAGTTGGTCGGTGCTGCTGTAACTTTTGAAAATCTGGGGCAGGGCGGGTTTCTTCTGGCAAGAGCAAAGCAGAGAGTCAACTTCATTGCAAGGCATTGCATACTGATATGCTCTGCGTCCTTAAGGAGCGCCTACAGTCACAGGAGGGGACTCTAACTTCGTAGATAACTTTAGTCATGGTGCAAATGTGTCTCACACAAAGAAGAAAACGATTCACCAGAAACACGAGCAAAAGAACCCCAGCAGGGATCAATGTACAACAGGCCACAGTCAAACACATCTAAACTCTCTGCCCAAGGGCATGATGGGAAACTACGCCCACACATAGCCCTAGATCTGAGATGGCAGTGGGCAGAGCTTAAACCAGTTGACTCTTTAAAGAGTTGATCTAACATGGGAGGATTAATATGGTCAAATAACTCCAAAACTGAAGACCATTTCACACAGACTGGAGATAAAAATCAACTCTGAAACATCCAAGCCTGAAATATCAGTCATCACTCAAGTTTTGCTGTTTATGGATGTGATGTGGAATTATTCTCTCCATGTACTACTGTGTAGTCAATAGAGGTGGAAAAAGTACAAGAGTATTACACTCAAGTAAAAGTACAGTTACTCTGGTTAAGACTTACTAATCTCAAAATGTCTCAAGCAAGTAAAAGTACCCTAAAAATCAACTCAATTACAATAATTTGAGCAAATGCATTTAGTTACTTTCCACCCCTGGTTGTCGGTCTCATGAAATACTACTAATTGGTGTTGGTATCAGCCCTAAAAAAACGATAATGGTTGACCCCTACCTCATTATCTTTTTCTAAAAAGTAACTAAAAAGTAACTACCATAACAAACACTCCATTAGTGTGACTGGCTGGTCAGCTCCCCAGGAGACTGTGTGGTGGCAGCAGTGTTTACTCTCAGGCTGTGCTAGGCACATTTAAATTAAACTGACACTATCAAATAATATTTTCATATGATTGAACTGTGAGCGGTTTCTCCCTCCATTTTATGCTGTCATATGTAAAACAGCCTCTTTGGTATCACTCCCAGGTGCTTATCTTGGTTCTCTCTATAATGGGATGAAAGGATGAAGGTTGAGGTGTGAGGCTGGCACGAGGAACGACACGTTTAAACTCTCAGGTGAGACTTATGGCAGGACTCTGAGGAATCCAAGCAGGGATAGAAGTCCAGTATAGACACTGAAAGTCCACATATTTGTAATTCTAGTCAATTAGAGTGAATAAAAACATTTATGTGTAGTTCAGCTTCAAATACACTATATAAATATGGTAAACAAAGTGGGAAAAGAGACAGAAAGCAAAGCTGTGACACAAAGTGAGGGAACAAGGGATGTAGGACACAACACAATGTCCCTGCTGAGAAATGTCTCTGGTCTGAACTCATTCCTCATGGTGGTGTAGAAATGCACGCACACACACTTTCTCACACTTACGCACACATCTCCTGGCCGAAGCCATGTCCTGTATCAGATCTGTTCTGCTCCAACATCCTGCTGCAATAACAACAACGCTCCCAGAGGACGGCCTCAGTCCAGCTGGAGACTCCACACATACACTGACCTCTTCCATACTGCATGCATGAAACAAACGCTATATTCAAACATCTGTGCAGAGCACATGATCCTGACTTCAGATCTCCCAGCAGACCCAGCAGAGCAGACACTTACTCGATAAACGTGAAAGTGTGCCAGAAAGGGGAACGACTTTTTCAACTTGTCAAAGCGCCGCATCCTGAAGTCCTTCGTCTGGATGAGTGTAGGTGCAAAAAAAATAAGAGCTTGAGGGTTTAAATGGCCGGAGGCGGCTGCTGGTCTATTAAACCATTAGCAGGCATGCCTCATAGTCCTCCCAGTCTGGCGTTCCCAGTCTCTGAGAGAATTTTAAGAAGCTGTCAAACTCCTCGGATCCAGACCCACAGCTCTGAACCCCAGAGGAAGGAGAAAAGCTTCCTAAGACCCTGAGTGCAAATCTACAGCATTCCATGGCGGGGCAAGCGTCCTGTAAGCCCCTTGTTTGGCTTGAGCTGCTTTAAGGGAGAAAAAAAGCATTCATGCAAAACTTCAGAGTGCAAAAAGGAACCCAAAGCTGGCCTAAAATGTGAATAAAAGACTAAAAACTGCTGATCGCAGGAGAGTAAGTCACCCGGCTGTGCTCTGTGCCCCGTGCAGCCATGTGTCCTCCTCAGACAGCACTGAGCTAGGGAGCACAAGTTGCAGAACTTCACAAATAAGTCACTCCTCCTTCCTTGCTTCCTCTCTCTCTCTCTCTCTCTCTCTCTCTCTCTTTCTCTCTCTCTCTCTCTGTCTCTCTCTCTTGTCCTGTCTTTGTGCATGCAGCTACTGTCTATTTGCTTTTCCAGCCTCCCATCAAGCATGGGGCTAAAAATAGGAGCAACTTCTCCCTGATTCAGTGTCTCTGGTTTCACATTTTAGGGTGCAACAAGTTGTATGTCAGAGTCAGTTTGTGTGCTATGTTGAGTGGGAATTTTGTTTCTCTAATTTGGTCTTCACCCTGCCATTTTCTGTTCCTTCCTCTCTTTAACTCCTTTTCTCCTCTCTACTTTTCAGCTTCTATCTCTCTGTCCTGCCCCCTCCCTCCTGCAGTCAGTCAGTCAGACGCTCCGTGCAGTGCAGAGCAGTGCGTGGTGCAGAGGACAGAGGCTTCATGGTATTCAGCCCAGAGGAGCATTTGATCCAGGGCCAAAGGGTCACATTCAACTGCAGGATGGAGGGCTTGTTTCCTGTGATGCAACCGCTCAAACACACACACACACACACACAAAACTACCAGCGACCACTCACTCCCCCTTCTCCAATACTTGATGTCCCCTCATGTCCCGGCCTGCTCGTCTTAAGAGCTCGGCGACGGGGCTCTTATTCAGTATTTGGGTTGTTAGTCTGAGCAAGAATGACACCAACTGAACTCCCAAAACAGAGCAATGGTAAAGTTTAAACATGGGCACAAGATTTCCTTCCAAACAAACAACTTAAGCTTCTCAGGTGTTCTTTTATAAAGGTTGGACATTTTGCTTTTCTTGGACAGGACAGCTATATACACAGGAAATATGGGATAACAGAGCAAGGATGAAATGCATCAAAGAGCCAGTGCCAGAGTTGATCTAAGGGCTGTTAGGGTAAAGACTGAGCCTCCCTACTAACCGACCAGGTGTTCGACTCTTCACCAAAAAAGGAAGAATTTTATTCTTTATGGCTTCTTGCTTTGAAACGAGCCCAAAATACTCACAACCAGTGCTCTACATGTCCAGAGAATTTGCCCTTTAACGACTGAGTTCAGGTACAAAAAGATCTAAATCTATGAGACACAGGTTTAAGATGAGCAAAATTATACAACAGTTTCAAGTCAGGCCGTCAGCATTAATGTGTTCATCAATATTGATTTAGGTCCATAGTTACTGCATTATTCCTCTCAAAAGCATGCTTTAGGGTCACTTCAGTACAGTTCAGTAAAATAAGTCCAACACTGTCCCTCATGTCTAACTTTACTGTAGAAAACTTAGACAGCTCAGTGGACACGTCAATGGTCATCGGCACCGTGTGTTATGAAACATCAACTGTTTTACTGTTTTCTTATTTAATTTTCAATCCATAAAACATTCACATCATAATCTTTAATAAAGTTCCCTCTTGTTTTTCAAAGTAAACGCAGGTTTGTATCCAAACAGGATGTCAATTAGCCCAAGTTTGTGGGGGTAAAAAAATCAACAATTACCTGACAATTTTGGGTGAAAAATAGAGGAATTTAAAAATGCAACAAAATTCTGAGATTAACCAGAGTGTAAAATTCTCAACCACAACAATAACAGTATAACGTGTGGGAGGTTTCCCAGATGGGTGTGTAATAAATCCTATGGATATATGAAACAGTCTATCTGGCTGGGGTGCGCCGGTAGTCGAGTGCTTGGGGCGCGCACCATGTGCGCAGCAGTCTGGGTTCGAGTCCAGCCTGTGGCACCATTTCCTGCATGTCTCTCCCTGCTCCCGTCCCTGTTTCCGAATCTATCCACTGTCCTCCTATCTCTAATAAAGGCACGAAAAAGCCCAAAAATAAATCTTAAAAAAAAAAAAAAAAAAAAAAAAGTCTATCTGGTCAGGTCATGGGGGGAATGTCCTGGCTACCATGGTGAAAAATCATCTTCCAAGAATTACAGATATGTTTACAATTTCAAACTCAAAGTTCCCAGAAAGATGAGTTTTGAGTAAAAGTTCAGCAAAACCAAGCAGCCTCCTCCAGTGCTGAAAAATGAAGCGAATGCAGAAATTTAAGAAAAAAGTGTTGTTCCTTAAGTGTCCACTTGAGACTGGCTGAGAAACCCTAGAAAAAGGGTTGGGAATTTGCATAATTTGAATAACACAACAGAGTGATTAGTGATACAAAACAACATGAACTAGATCCTAGTCCTCTACTGGTCATGACTCCTTACCCTCTAACTCTTCTTTAAAAAATGAATTTATATAATATAAAATTTTATATATATATAATTATATAACATGTTATTGTAGCTTTCAGCCAAGGCTCAGTTTCAGTTAAATCAGACTTTAAGGATAAAGCTAAAACTGAGACTAACCAGCTTCAAACTAACAAACTAAAACAAGAGAACAGAAAGAGCCTGTCTGACAGGGATTCAAACCAGGAACCTTCCTGCTTTAATGTTTTTACCCACATTTTTTAAAACAAAATATTTACATCAAACTACAGTATTGACTTTTAAAGTAAACTTTTTAACTGAAACTGACATTGTATATTTCTTCCCATGATAAGGTACACTGAGGTCACACATCCACACGACTGAATCATTTCACCAAAGTCTAAAGACGTGGTTGATGGACTGAATAAGTCACACAGGCAGCAGATGTGTTTGACTAAAACTTAAGCTGAAAATAAAAACCAATTATCTTAACAAGGACCTGCCTCAGCCACCTGACATCAGTCAGCTCTCTCTGTGACTCCTTCTCTGTCTCGCTGACGTCTGTTTTGTGTTTTATGAAGAATAAAAACAGCCCAACCTCGCCCTTCTCCTCCCTTTCCTTCACTCCTTCATTAATCCCCTTTTTTCTCATACCTCCCCTCCCTCTTTCCCCTGAGTCTGGCCAACCCATTGCATTTTCTTCTTTATTTGGTGCTGCCTTTTATTTCCTGCCTCTAATCCTCCAAAAATGTTATCTCTCTCCCCCTCTGACGACTATAAACAAACCCTTACCAGCTGCTTTTCAGCCCCTCTGTGGCAGCGAGCCCCCTCTCTTTCAGTCTCTGTTCAGCTTTTGGTTTTCTAATTTCTCAGCTTTTTGTTCTCCCGGCTCTCTTCTACTTAATCAATCTATTCAATGTTTGACTCGGCTTTTCACTTTGGATGTTTTTCTGCTCCCCCTCTTCACTCCTCTGGTTTTAATTAGGAGATTTTGGGTTTAGTGGAGGAAGGAAGGGAGGTGAGCAGACGCTGGAGTCACGCAGAGGAAGGAGAGAGAAAACAACAACAACAACAACAACATGGGGATGCAGTCATAGAGAGAGCCTGAATTTAATTAAAGACAGGAAAACAGACATTTCTGCAAACATGGGGCCATGTACTTGGGTTTTATTGGTGTGTAAGTTTGTTCCTTAATTGATAACAACACTGGCAGTATGTTTTAAACTGTGAAAGAAATCTTTGGCTTTCATAACAGTAGATTATTTGATTTTCTTTAACCAGATGAAGACCCAGTGAGATCAAGATCTCTTTCACAAGGGTGACCTGACCAAGAAGTCAGCAGCACACATCACAGTAAATAATTCATGCTTGTCAGGAGGCCTGGTCACATTTATACTTCTGTCTTTAAACATGGCATTCAAAAATGTCACTGTTAAAACAGCAAACAGTACATCACTGCCCGTCATTCATGGAGCTTCATTTCCCTTTTTCACACCAGTTCACAATGAACAACACATATGATAAATACTAAACCCTGAAAAAAGCCCCCCGGTATCGAAAATGTATGCTCCAGTTTCACAAAGTGGTTTAGGATTCATTTAGCAAAGGAAATCCAAGTTTGTTTGGCTCTTCATTTTGTACCAGTTTGGCTTTTTAAGTGTGGAGGTAACGACAAAGGATAAAGGAAAGGAAACTAGCACTAAAATGGGATCTAGCTACAGTGGCTCTCATTAAAGAGCCATTTCATAGAACAGGCTCGTTATATCACATATATCACAGTTTCAATGAATAGCATGTCTGTGTCAAAGATTCTTCAAGACTCTTGTCAATTCATCTGGCTAGACAATGCTAGGACGTCTGCAGGACTGAGTAAATTGTGACCTTGATCCCCCCCCATGCCAGGTAAATCAGTTCAACTGTGGTAAGAATCACTGTTTTGTGGAGTGTAGGGATCGTACTGAGTGTGTGTAGAAATTTTCTGATGTGCTTTTATTTTGAAGGATTTGTTTACAGCTCTTTGTTCAACTACATCTTTTAATCAACCTCAAGTCTAAACTGCCTCATTCTTGATTAGAAACATTTGGTTATGATTTTAAAATGTACAAAATTTGGGTTGCAGGTGGCATTAGGGTTGGGAAGGGTCCTGAAGCAGGACCAGTCGAGAACCACTGTTCCATGGGAATACAAATCTGAAAATTACTCGTGAACTTTTACTCTTTGGAGCACCTTAACTCAGAGTCAGGATATTAAGGTTTATCTGTTTTTCCTTCAAAGTTTGACTTTATGAATCGGGGCAGATTTTATTCAGCAGTGTTAAATTTTCAAGCTCTTGCACCAGAAAGTCTCTCTGACAGGTGTGTTTGATCTTAAACTAAAAGAAGCAAGCAGCATGCATGGTGAGGTTAGATAACAAACTGAGGGAGAAAATAAAAAAAAGGCAAGCATCCATGAGTGGGTGCTGGATACAAAACAAACAAGCATAAAGAAGCAGAGAGATCTGCACACCAGGACGCTCCCTTTCAAGGATTTATGTAGCAACAAGTGACATTTGTTGTGAGGAAGAGCGTGTTGGCTCTAGATAACAAACGCTGTTATCACACATCCAGCAGCAAACGCTCCATCACAGTCAGTGTGTGGTTTCATAAATGTTTAACAAGACCAGACATTATTCCAAGGCTTAAAGTGTTTAATCCTCGTGGACTCAGTCGGCCCTCAGTCGTGTCATTCTCACAGCTAAAGGTGACGTCATGAATCTGTCCCTAAACCACCGAGCACACAGGATGTGACAGAACAGTTCACCGCCCTCCATTTCCCTTCACAAACACACAAACACTCACTCAACACTCACACGCAGTCTGGCGCACAAGTCCCTGAAATGAGCTTTTCCATTAATGACATCAAAAGTCCCAGAAGTCCTCTTGATCTCTGCTCAGACCTCTTTTAACTCAAACTTGGCGAATGTGCACCTGGAAGGAATGTGTCAAAGTAAAGTTAACTTTATGAGTTTGACAGATAGGAAATTATGTTTGCTGAAGTGTTGGAACAGTTATGTAACTCATGTGACAATAAAGAAATGATATTAAATAGGCCAAACGTCTTTATCAACAGCTAGAAGACATACCTCCAACATGCCTCTTTTTCAAGCCAAAAAGAGAAAAAAAAGAGAGTTCTGGGAGAAATCAATAACAAGGTAAGATCTTTAAATCACTGCATACAGATTATTCACAGGTTAAAAGGATTTATTCTGTAGAAGTTGTGCTCAAAGGCTGAATATGTGTCAGTGCTGTGTGAATGCAGAGCTTCATATATAAAAGTCACTCTGATGTTAGGCAGGAATGTGTCACAGTGTTGTCAGCTGCCTCCTCACTAAGCAGATTATACCAAACCCTGATGGTCAGTAGGTTGGTCTGCAGTTACACTCGGACACCACCAGGGAGCACCAAACTAATGATGGAGGATTCAGCTGGTGGAGGAGTGATCTCAGTGTTAGGTCAAATGATGTTAACTGCTGCAGAGATCTGAGTTTAATCTTAGAGGTTTAAAGACAATATTGTGAAGTAACATCTGAAATCAAATTTATTTTTGTAAATATATTTTGCTGTTTTTCACTGGTCCAGACAGCAAGTTGTACTGTTGATTGCAAAGCACCTCATCTCTCCAGAAATAGTTTAGACTTTACTCTAACGCTGTCACTAAAAGGTCTGACCTCATGTCTGCACAGGTGCATCGGAAAGGTTGTACTTCTTAAACCTGATATCATTTAATAAGGCTGACAAGTAGCTATGAGGTACAGGAACAGATGAATTGGGATGAATTCTAAAAATTGAAAGAGTGTCTATTTACTATATCTATCTGTTGTTAACATGTTTTACAGAACATCTGTGTTTTCTAACATGTTTCTCTTGATTCTAAACTAAAGCTGGGCGATAGAGCCGGAAATCTGCAGAAACTCTAAACAAAGGTGCAAGTTATAGGATGCTCTCAGTATAACAATTATGATTTCTTTTAATTTGAAGGAGCAAATTTAAAGAGAAATTAAACATCAGAATTTATTATACCAACATTTATATTTTAAACTCAAATGCAAACTGAAAATGAAACTCAATTTGAGCTTGAATAATACTGAGAGGCAAACTTCATGCTTTAAATCAGTGGTTCTCAACTGGTGGGTCGCGAAGCTGTTCAGATGGTGGCAAAAGGTCTGAGAAGTACTGCAGTCCTAAATGTTTATAAATTGTTCAACTTATGCCGGCCTTACACCAGAGGACTTTGCTAAAACTCTTACTAGGCTCTACAAAGACTGACACCTGAAACCCTCTCATATCTAGAAACAATTTGTCAGCAAGCCGTTTAGTTTTTAGTCTCAGACTAAGATTTTGCAAAGACTGGAGGTCACTAACTACAAGACCAGAATATGATTCCTTTTGTGATTATTTCCCATCATGCATCTGGTGGAAATTCACAACATTTTTAAGCAGAGAACAAGGTGTAGAAGGAGATGGAGATCACATTTGAGTTCATATCTCTTATAATCCGATGTTTTAAAATAATTTACATCGAGTAGAACGCCTAATGACAGAGACGAGACATCGAGCTGCAGCTTTAGATTGACTTCCATGATTTTACTCCGACTTTGACATTTTGTCTGCAACTTTGAAATTGGAGGAAAAGTTGTTAGGTGTAAGGCCGCCTTAATTTGTCTCGTGTTCTTGCAAAAACAACTCTGCTTTTCCCATGATAATGGGGCCATTTCTCAAAATCTTTGGAAACTGAAAAAATGTACACGTATCCATTGGGAAATGGGGTGTAAAACATGTTTTTTCATGTCTCCTTTTGCAGTCATGTATTTAATTCCATCCAGTATTCATTCATAATTTTTTGTTTGTTTGGGGGGGGGGGGCTTTTTTCTGTCAAATAAGGGTAAATCCTTAATTATTTTGAAAGCAGTGCTGTAGGAACTTCAGGTTTTGTATTTTTTACGCTAGTGAATATTTGTATATTACTTGATAACATAGCACTTAGAGTCATTATGTGTTGCATTGTAATCTTAATTGCAAATCGCAATATTGTCGAGTATTCAAGCAATCACACATTATTACCAAATTATTTAGTACTGCTCAAATTTAAGTGTACTCTTTGTTCATGCCTAAAGCTCAGCTTCTGACAACCTCAGTCATTAAGAGCTAAAAACACTCAAACATGCTTTCATAATGCCTGCATTGAAGTTGAAGAAATGTGTTTCTTATGGATTTTATAATCTGAATAACAATAAAACTCTGCTGTCTGCTTCTCTCATTTGGCCTTAATGTCTCTGTCTCATTTTCCATACAAACACAGAAACAGTCAGGGTGACTCAAAGGCCGTTCAAATGAAATATGAAAGGATGCTAACATTGTAAAGCCTGAATTAAACTTCTGACCATGTAGATTGGGTTATCATGAACGGCATCAAATTAGTCGCCAGCTAATAAGATTATGAAGAACAAAGCTCTGTGTGAGGTCTGCGACCAAACACACATTAAGCCTGGTTCTGAAATATGATGCTCTATGATGAACACGCATATGTGCCAGCAGAGGCATGCACCCACATTGGCTGGACTCCTACTGATGTTAAGTGTTGGGTTTTAGGAGCGCTTAATGGTTACACAGGAGGGGGACACGCTGGCAGTTCAGTTCTTAAATAAGTCGCAGCCTTTTGGTGGCAAAGCAGCAGTCTATGGTTTGATGTCTGCAGCCAAAAAATACAGCAGAACGAAGAGAAGCAAATATTAAAAATCCATATTAAAAGAGAGCAAGAAAAATGTACACAAACACAGACAAGTGATGCCTCTGACGGAGGCCGGCATGCACAGGCAGAGATTCCTGATCTCACAGATAAAGGCCCGCCACCAAAGTCTGGCTTTGCGTTTTTCTTAAATCCCCTCACCGTCCAGAGAACCTCGTCCTTCCCAGAATCAGCAGAGGAGAGGCGTTCTGTGGGGGTGGGGTTCAACATTAGCAAAAACTGACTGTGGGAATCCAAAAAAATTTGGAATTCAGACAGACTGCTCCAAGGCAAAAATCAGAACATATGTGTCCTCTTTTGGCTGCTTGGTCTAATATGCATAATGCCAGACGACCAAAACAACCCCCACTAATACTTCCTAACATGGTCTCCACCCTGGAAAAACACCCAACCTAAGCCATCGCCTCTTTGATCCCCTAAAGCTGGTTAAGAGGGGAAAGGAGGGTGCTGGTGAAAAATGTCGGTCAAGTGTTGACCCCCCACAAACAGGAAACAGCTTGTGAAATACAGAATAAAGCACAATATTTTCAATGATGTGAAAATGCATTGTTTCCTTTTAATAGGCAAATATGTTTAAACAAAACTAAAGTGTTTATGACGCTCACTTCCTGTGTCATGCTCAGTGGGAAAAATATCTAATAAAGACCTGTAGTAGAGCTATAGCGACACCAGATTTTTAAACTTTGATGTCATTCTTATAATACATATATTAACATAATTAGCACTATAAAGAGACATTTGCAACAAAATCTAAATCCTGGGCAAAAAATACTAATCTTTTTAAGCAGCAATATCTGCAGACAAACTCCTACACACTGTCATGCTTGCAGAAAACCCTGGCTTTGCATGATTAGACAGCCTGCAGGAGTTTACACAGTTTTCAAAGGACTTAGAAGCACCTGTCTTATAAAATGCATGTCATATTTGAAAGCTTCTGTCCTTTGTAATGCTATCTTTCATAAAAATAACTAATATGGTATCATTTTAACACATGTGGTATCCAAAAGCCCTTTATTAACATAAATCTATAACAAGAATAACATTTCTGCTCTGGTAAAACTCTGCATCTCTTTAGACTGTTCCAGTATGCCTCGGTTCATCTGTCTCACATATTTTTCTCTCCTTATGTTATTGATGGGAAAAAGTGTGCTAAGGTTGTTGAACTAAAAATGCTGTATTCAGCAGAGGCCCACAGCTGTAGATAAAGATTGATCTGATTCAGCCGTTAGCGTGCAGGACAGCTGCAGTGTGCACTGACTTAATCCTGCTGAACGCACAAACAGACCCTGAACGCTGCACACAGTCAAGTTTTTCAGTGACTGTTGCACAGATCAACACAATCAGCAGGTTTAGATTTTTTGATACCAATTTTAGCTGTTCATTTTGACTTTTATTACTAGAAAAAGTGTCAAATTTTGGTATGTATTAACTGAACCTTTCTTGTGTACAGGTTGGACATTTTTTTTAAAAAGTAATATTATCAAGCAGTTTCAGGTATCAGTTTCAATATCATTTGATTTTAACTATAGTATCAAAATACTAAATAACCTGAGTGAGAACTAAGCCTAACTCTAACTCAAAGAGAAATGATTCATCTGCAGGATTGACATCATGGTAAATGCATATATTTCTTGGGATATGCAGTAGAATGCACTTTATGGTTTGCGCCGGTCATCCTAACAGATTAAAATGTCATATATGCTGATTTTGCTTTGACAATCATGGATAATGTAAACAGATTATGCACTTCTCACCATAATCCATCGTAAAGATATTGGGTTATCTGTATGTCATCCTGTCTGATCATCATGATGCTGCTCTTTATGAATGCTTTTAGCAAAGCATATCTTAACAAAAAAATCTAAATGACTGTATAAAAAAATCATAATCGTACATTTTAACAACATGCTGTTGACATTTGTTGTAGGCCTTTTGAGTTAGTTCATATTGTCAGTTTTTGCACATATAAGTAAGTAATCAGCCTTTCACTTAAAAGTGTATTGAGGAGTATCCAAACAAAAGACGAATCATCTATTCTATTTTAATAAAGGCAGACACCAAGATTTAGAATTGGGAAACAAGTCAGAAGTTATCAAATGCTTGAAGATATGTTTTGTCTAAATCCACAAACTAAATAATAATTACTGCAATGATATCTGTTTTTTAGGCTGGACCAACTGACCTATGCCAGTTACAGTCATTTTCTTTGTTCATTCTCAGTCTCTTAAGTTCAAAGTTTGCTTTAAGTACTCAAGTTTGTTGCTTTGATCATCCGTATAATTTGAAATGTGTTCAAAGGACTGAAGTTAAATCTGAAAGACATATTCTAATACTGTATTGATATCGGTATCGGCTTAAATTAATCCATAAATATTGGCATATGGATATCGGTAAAAAATCTAATATCATGTATCCCTTAAATTTCTAACCATTTTATGAAATAAACAATAGCTTCATAAGCTTCCTGTTTCAATTCAGCCTGGTTGGTGTTTGAGTCATACTGACTTCATGATTCAGAAAGATAGAGGAGAGAAAATGTGAATGCACGGTTAGAGGACATCAGAGAGGAGCATTTTACACAGGATGCACAGGAGTGTTTTACCTGTGATTTTTATGATGGTGCTTATCCACATGCCTATTACCTACAGATAATTATAAATTCACCATTTGTAAATTCACTCACTGACCATGTAATTAGACACATTTGTGCGATGTAATGCAGACCAATAACAACATCTCTACCATGAATTCTACTGTAATAAATGAATGATTTAGTAAATGCTGACACTGTCAGAGAAATGATTAATTCTTCTTTATCTTTATTACTGAGATTAGAGTGTTGCTGTTGTTGTAAGAGGTGTTCCAACTATTTTGACCCTGGGTTGTATGTGAGCGAGACTCTTTAATATAACGCTCCTCACACCAACGCCGTCTACCATCCCAATAAGAAGCATACAGAAAAATCATCAGCTTTTTGACAGTCAACAATGATTTAAAGGTAATAAGTTTAGACTAATGAAGTGGCCAGGGAGTATATAAGCTAGATTCATGTAACATAAGAAAAATACTTAATGCCTGACATATTTGTAATATTCTATTTTTTACTAATGCATATTTATATCTTACTGTATTTTTTCTGCAGATGGCAAAAGAAGGTGGATGTAGTAAGGTGTCGGACTACTTCACTAAGGATGTCTCTGGTAAAGTAGTCTGTAATACTGTGAAGCTTGCTACATTTTTGCACAGCATTTTGTCCATGATAGTTCTTTTTTGGTAACAAGAGAATTGAAAATAGCAAAATGTTCTGCCTTCAATTTATATTTTTGTTAAACATGTTTGGACTATATTCAAGGGATCAGAAGTAGCCATTTGTTTTATTTATTAAATCAAAATAAGGGAATATTTATTCAGCCAATGCATCCGTTATCAGACTTTTTTATTCCCTCGTATCAGTATCAGTATTGCCTCTGAAAATCCATACCAGTCTGACGCTATAGTTGCAGCTTCCTCTTTATGGGATTCTGGACTCCACTGAGCTCAAAACAGGTCCATCGGAGCATCAGGGGGGCTGAGACACCGAAGTTAGCGGAAAAGGTGGGAGGGTAAAAAATGTCATACTTTGCCTGTCACCAACCTGGCAACAATTCATCAATGACCTCATGGAGCTGATTTCACTAACTCTGCATGCACACGTGGAGCCGGCCTCATGTGTGGGAGAGAAGTGCTGAGTGTGTGTATGAGTGTGGGGCGGGTGAGGAGAGTGATGATGACATGTGAGCATCCATGCAATGCAAATCTATGACACAGAATTAGATTTACCATGGAGTAAACTTAAAATGTCGAGGTGAATGTGTGTTAAATGTGAGTTCATTCCTCTGGTCTTTCTCATTAATTTTGCTGCAACACACAAATCTCCAAAAAAAGCCAGGTTTAAAGACAAACATCAATCAGAACTTCTCTACAGGCCGGTTCAGGCTACATGTTTTCTTTTGGTATTTAACACCTGCACCATGTCAGACTATGCAACAAAAGCTTGTCCAATCTTGGCTGACAGCATGGCCACACTGCAAGTGTGATCGCGCCGCTAATCAGAAGCTGACGACTGTGTGCGAGTTCACAGGTCATTGAAGGGGTGGGTCAAAGATAGTCAATCATAGATACAACAGAAACTATCTTTGTGATGCTAGCTGTTTTATGCTTGGAAAAGAAGAAAACAACAAACAAGAAACAATTATGGTTAAGATTATGAAGTGTGGGTTACAATTATTTACTCGTCCAGATGTTTAAAGAGGAGGACAATATAGACCGACTCTCCTTCAGATAGAACTTGTTGTATGAATGTGATAACATAAGCCCAATTAACTTAGCTATTACATAACGTTTCACTGTATGTACACACAAGATCCCAAGACAGAGAAAAAGTGGAGTCTCCCATGATAAGGATAAAATACTGATGAATAAACAGAAAGAAATTCCAAGGCACACTCTTCCTAACCTGACACGCCAGATGGATTTGTTTTACACATCCATCTGGAAAACCTTCAATACTAAACGGTTGGGAAAGGGCAGAGGATTTGACAAAAACTTGGTTATTGGATAAACGTTTCTCTCTGTCACATTTTTACAGAACAATCAGAGCAACAAAACAAATGACCTTCGACCGAGGTGCGCATGCCCAGCTACCAAGGAACAACGCGAACCATGGCAACTATAGACATGTCAGTACACGACTTTTGTCGTTTTTTAAAAGAAAACAACTCACTGCTGTTCTTTGTTCTTCTTTTAACAAAGTTATGTCGTCAAGTTCTGATAAAACTGGTGCTTTAGCAGCATCCATGTTAAGCTCTTCCACCATATCTGCACTGGCCTCTTGTTGCTGCTTGCTTACGTCACAACCCCGCCACACTTGAAAGTACTACCCCTCGTCGCTGATTGGTCCTGTCACTTTCTAACCGGCCCCAAAAGGTTCAGATGCGAGCTTTGCAAGATGGATTTGCCAATGAAAAACACGGAAACAGGCATATCCATCTGCTTTGCAGGGTTACCCTCTTCAAACATTAAAAGGCCTATTTCACGGCATGGTCATATTGACCTTAAAGACACACTTTGCACCAAGCCTTCTTCAGGAAGTCCAACAAACAGAAACTAGGAAGCTGTAGGTTCTTTTTGAAGTGGAACTGATTAATAGGAACTTGGGCGTACAAGTAATGGTCTGCAGAGGGTTTCGGCATCTAAAACCTCCAGCAAATGGTGCTGATACAGGTCAGTGGAGATACAAAAACTAACCTACAGAAGTACATATATTCACAAGATGAAAAGTATTAAAGGGCAGTGCAAAAATGCCACATTACTGGTTAGATGAGGTAAAACGAGATGTTTAACTTCTAAAACACAGATAAACAATCCTTTACAAAAACACAGTGTAATAATCCAACTCTTCGTTTAGACTGGGGAGTTTAGTGTCCTGTAGTTTGTAAATCCAAAAAGTCTCCCATTGATTCAGTTTCTGGGTCGCTGTTGTGGAGTTCTAGATAACATTTTGCCATTGGATAGTTAATATTTCCAGTTCTGATTGCATGTTTGTGTTCTGCCAGTCTGTCAAACGTCTACAGATGTAAAACACTTTGCAGCTCTGACATTCCACCTTTTAAACGACAAATGTTGTTTCAGTCAACAAAAGTAACACAGCTATGCAATGGATATGTGAAACTGTCCATTTTATGTAAGGTTGGCTCTTCTTGGCTAATAATTTAATGACTCGTTGACTCTGAGGTTTTAGTAGGTCATGTGACTTTTGCCTAAAGCATGTCCTTGCAGGGAAAATACACTCACTGGCCACTCTATTAGGTATACCTGTTCAATTGCTTGTTAACACACATAGCTAATCAGCCAATCACATGGCAGCAACTCAATGCATGTAGGCATGCTGACATGGTAAAGACAACTTGCTCAGAATGGAGAAGAAAGCAGATTTAAGTGACTTTGAATGTGGCATGCTTGTTGGTGCAGACAGAAAACTGAGGCTATAGTTCGAACGGACTCACCAAAATTGGAAACAACATGAAAGCATGGATCCAGCCTGCCTTGTATCAACAGTTCAGGCTGCTGGTGGTGTTGTGATGGTGTGGGGGATAATTTCTCATAGGGTTGTTACAATACCAATACCAGTATGATGCAATTATGCAAAAACCAGGACCCTGAACGTGGAAGAAGCTCAACAGAATTCACTCATTATTAGTGATATTATCTACCTGTCCTGTAAAAATGTTTGCACTATGAATGTAACACCTTGACAGGTATTAGAATAACTTGAGTAAACAAATATAACAGCTATAATACGCCATCTTTCTGCCTGCAGCTTGGTCAGGTTTTCATGATTACACAACTTAAAAAAAAAAGCCGGTACCGAACTGTCACTGAACTGTCTGTGACCCTGTCTACAAAAAATCAGCTGCTTGTAAAAGGTTCCTATTTTTAGAAAATGCCACACAGAAATATGCAAACACACACACAAATGTTGCACATGTAAAGTCACATCTGCACACAGGATTAAGTTGCACCGCTGACACTTCAGGTGACGCATTGAAAAAAATTAGATGCACTAATTGTGAAAATCAGGGCTAATACCAGTATTGAAGTTTTGAACAACTGCTGAGTACAATACTGATTCTTCAAGTGCTTTAGATGTCTACTACTTCCACTGGTCTTAAAAATGTATTTTACCCAAAGACAGTGTGCCGTTCCCACGTTTTTTGACATCTACTTTCACACTTGCATCTAAAACAAATTACAGTTTGTCCAACAGGTGACTTCATGACTTCACCATTGGAAGTAATCTTCACTTGTGACAGAACACAAACAAAGCCCTCAATCATCTCTTAAATCACCTCACACCCTTTCATTTCTCTCTGACAGGACCCATAATCCCTGCTGAAATTCACTGTCATTCATGTTTGTCTTCAGCTGTACGGCTCAAACACGACTACAATGAAGGAAACTGTAAAGGTCTACCTCTTCATCATCGCTGGGCAGGCGTTGATAGTCGGACTCTGATGTCTCCTGCAGCCTCTGGTACTCTGCCGTCTCCCCCATCATGGAGCTGATTCACTCAACTGGTTCCCGCCCGGGGCTACACGTCCTCGCAGTCCTCAGATAGCCACAGCTTCAGCAGCAATCTCTCTTTCACTCGTTCAGTCAGTCAGTCGGTCAATTGGCCTGCTTGAGGTTTGTGTTGGTGTCATGAGGTTAACAATATTCTGTGTGTCACTGCATTATCTCCAGCAGCTGAGGACAATATCTGAACTCAGTCACTGAGGATGCTGCTGCCATTTACCTCAAATACTCCCACCGTCATTGTCCAGACATTTTTACACAGAGATAACAGTAGTTCATTCACTAACTGTCCAGTCTGTAAAAACACAGGGGCTTATCTGTATGGAGATAGGATTTAGTGATGCATTCCTCTGGCCAGCTGAAGACAATAATTCCTCCTGCTTTTTGTTTTCTTTTCCGATGCATGCAAGACTCTCTTCCTCTTCTGAAAGCAAAAGAAAGGAAACAGTCTGTTCTTTAAAATCACACACAGGTTGTCCTTTTCACACAACAGTGAATAAATCCTCAGGAAGTAGAGGTGTGAAGCTGATCCTTACAAATTAAAACAAAGATCCATGTGTGAAGGCTGCTGTTGTTAGGAAGGAGCATTGTGATGATGCAGCCGAGGTGTGGCACTGGAGGTGACAAATCCAGCAGCCTCTATTTCTGTTGTCCCATCACACGCTACGGTAATCACCTCCACCCTCAGCCGATGTGTCGCTCCACCTCACCCTGTGTTTCGCTCATCTCCACTGTCACTCTCTCTCTCTCTCTCTCTGGCTGCTTTAGTGCTGACGCATGCTCTTCATATCCAGTGATGCCTGCCTCCCTCCCTCCCCACTCTCTCTCTCTCTCCCTATTTCTATTCCTGTGCCTCAGGCATCACTCCAGCCAGCTTACCTCCTCTCTCATCACTGCCAGGAGTGAAACATCACAGCATCCGAGCGAGCCACTGCACAGGAGCGGCAATTTTTGTTCCATTTTCACCTGTTTCCTTTCATCCTCTCTTTGTGTGCTTCTGTTTTTTCCCCGCACAGATCTTGAGCAGCCGTCCAATCGGGCTGTCAGCTCAGCCCTGACGATCACGACCAAAGTCAGGAAGGATTCTTAACGCAGCTTTGTTCTTATGGACTTCCTCGCTCAGAGCCTAATCCCTCACTGTTGATGATGTTGTTGTTTCCCCCTCCTCTCCCCCCACCTTTTAACCCGCTTTATGCACCCCACCACTTCAATTTATTTTTTTAAGGTCCAGCATCATGATTTGATGAGTGGTCGTCTCCTCTATCCCGTGGCAACATCAACCAGTCCCACCTCCTCCCTGCTCTCCTGTGTCCTGTCATCATGGTGATCCAGTGAGCGGTGGTCCTGAGAGAAGCAGCCAATGAGAGCGTGGCAGGCAGACAAGGGGGAGGGAGGAGGATGGAGAGAGGCGGGGGAGACCTAATGAGGAGAGTTAATCCTCCCTGTGAGAGAAAAACACGGCCATGCTGCTTTGTGTGTGTGGGTGTGTGTGCTGCAAAGCACCTCTTCTCTATCCAGGCCATCTGGATGCTCGCTGAGTGGACATCTGGATGGAGGGCCAATAGAATAAAAGAACAATGTGTTTGTGTGCAGGTGTAAGCAAGCATGTGTGTCACTTAGTGATGCACCATGAGCATATTTTGAAGCCGATACTGATAACCATCGATTACAGTGCTGTGAAAAAGTTTTTTACCCTCTTCTTGATTTCTTTTTTGCATATTTGTTGCACTTAAATGTTTTAGATCATCAAACTAATTTGAATATTTAATTATATAAACATAGACCAGGTCAATACAAAATGCAGGTTTTAAAAGATTATTTCATTTATCAATGGAAAAAAAGCCATCCTAACCTACCTGAACCTATGTGAAAAAGAAACTGCCACCTAAACCTAATAGCAGGTTGCGCCACCCTAGGCGGCAGCAACTGCAAGCAAGCGTTTGCAATAACTGCCGATGAGTCTTTCACATTGCTGTGGAGGAATTTGACCCACTCCTCTTAGCAGAATCGGTTCTCTTCAGCCGCATTGAAGGATTTTTGCCCATCTCAATCAGATTTTAGTGCACACTTTGACTAGGCCACTCTAAAAATTTCATTTTGTGTTTTTTTCACCACTCAGACTCGCTGGTGTTTTTAAAATCATTTTCCTGCTGCATAACCCAAGTGTGCTTGGTGGCCAGACATTCTTCTTCAGGATTTTCTGGTAGAGAGCAGAATTCATGGTTCCATCAGTTACTGCAAGTGGTCTAGGTCCTGAAGCAGCAAAGCAGCCCAAGACCATCACATTACCACCACCATGTATGGCTGTTGGTATGATGTTTTTTTTTTAAATGAAATACTGGGTTAGTTTTAGTCCAGATGTAACGGGATGCACACCTTCGAGAAAGTTAATTTTTTGTCTCATCAGTCCACAGAACATTTTCCCCAAAGTCTTGGGGATCATGAAGATGTTTTTATTTTTCTGCAGTTGTGAGATGAGTTTCTGAGCTCTTTTTCCTCAGCAGTGGTTTTTATCTTGGAACTCTCCCATGGATGCCATTTTTTGCCCAGTTTCTTTCTTATTGTCGACTCATGAACTCTGACCTTATCTGAGCCAGGCGAGGCCTTCAGGTATTCAGATGTTGTTCTGGGTTCTTTTGTGACCTCCTTGATGAGTCCTTGGTGCGCTCTTGGAGTAATTTTGGTAGGCAGACCACCCCTGTTCCAGGTTTTCTTCATTCATGGATAATGGCTCTCAACGTGGTTCACTAGTATTAAAGCCTTAGAAATGGCCTTGTATGCCTGTTCAGACCAATAGATGTCAATTACTTTGTTTCTCATCTGTTCATTAGATCAGTGGTTCCCAACCTTTTTTCCATTGAGCCCCCCTTCACATATCTAAGAAGAGCTTTGTACCCCAGGACCCCCAAGGAAAAAGTGACATATTACTGTCAAAAATACACATACATTTGAATTGTTTTCATTGTTTACAGCCAAACACATAAGCCCAAAACTACAAGTGTTATTAGCTGAAGACCTTGGTATGAACCATTCATATGGGTTTTATCATGATTTTAGGTAGTCTGAGTGAACCTAATTTTAACAACCTCAGAGTCACCAAGTTGGCAAAAAACTGCAAAGCTCAGCATTTACCCCAAATAAAAAGCCAATCAGCTCCCATGAATTATTTCTATGTGCCAGGTGACTGTAACTTTTGTAAAATTGTTGTTTATTGGAGACGGGCCAACATGCCCTTACGGATGAACATTGCTGCTTCATTCAAGTCCGTCATTAGAATGACAGGTAAATATTTTATCATCTGAATAATAAAATTACATAAAATATTTGCAATACAAGCCAATAGTTTAGCCTACTGATCTACGTATGTCTTATATCCCTAGTGTCACTTATGATCCCTCCCATTATAAGTGTGACAACTTGACAGCTGCACACAGCACAGGGATAATCTTTATTCTTTCATTCCTTTTGTCCATTCTATCTTCTTGCTATTTTGCCCTTACCCTTATCTTCTCTCTTTTGTCCTCTTCCTCTTGTTCTCCATCACCCTCTTCCTCCTCTCTCTCTCCCTCTTTGACTCCTTTCCAGTCCTGCAAATGTCCTCAGGCTGGTTATTCGCAGCCCGCTGAGCAACATTCACTTTTTGCTCTTGTACTGCTCTGTTGTTGTTGCCTCGGCTCCTCTCGAGGCCAGCTGTCACACATGAGAGCAGCACGCAATGTTGCACTATAAACACACATGCACACACCTCCACATAAAAGTACTGTGGGCACACTGACTTAGACTATTGAGCAGAAACACTACACATGCATGCAAGCAATCAAAAAGCACAGCAACATGGAGGCCTCTGACTCTGGATGTCTCAGGACATTGCAAGCAAAAAAAAACGATCAAGTTTTCCTCTGATATACTGTAAATGATTTTTTTCCAGTGAATTCTAGCATATCACCTCTGTCAGTTCTCTTTTTGAGGTGTTGTGTTGTGTCCCCTCCTCTAAATTCTGATTCCCAAATCAGTCATCCTGGTTAAATGGTTTTGCTCCTGCAACAGAAGATCAGGGAGTCAATGCTGCATCGTCCACAACATCTCTTCATTTGGTGGCAGAACAGAAGTACTGTGCCAAATTTTAGCATATAAAAGAGCAAGAAAAAAGTAGACAGATGCTAGTTAATACAGCCTCCCTGAAATGTGAGAGCAAAAGATATGAATTCAAAATAAATAATGAAAAAAAACCTGTGTATCGTATCAAAAAGCCAGCATGTTTGGACCACGTAGGTCTACATGGTGAAAACATGTTTGCTATTTAAATGACTTGGCCATTATAATAAAGGCTTTTTGAGTATTTCCTTCCTCATTCTTCATGTTTGTAGTGCCCGGTTTCCTCTCTTTATGTTAGATATTATCACTCGCCTCTTTAATTGTTTCACTCTATAATCACAGCAGGTGAGCAGGGCGTGTGAAGCCTCAATGGTGTTAAGATAACATATTGCAGCCATCATCCTAGAGTGCAGAATACAAGATGATATCAGCAGCAAGCAGCTGCAGAAAAAATGTTAAAACAAAAATGTAAGACACTGGATTTCTAACATGAAATGTCACTCCTTAAATGGTGCATTTGTTTATAAAAGGACCCCTCACTCATGCTGGATGGTGAGTCTATATGGAAAAGAAAAAGAACAACAGGAGGAAAAATGGTCAGAAAATATACTTGGGCGGCTGTAAATATATACCAATATCTAGCACCAGTGCTACAATAACTGCTTTCAGGACAACTGTATTCCTGTATCGATATTTTGTCCCATTTCTCCCAGTTCCTGGTACTGTGGGACTACTAGCTTAAGCCTGCAGCATAACACCAGGGAGACCTCTCCATGAATTATTTTGTAAGCACCAGGCGTTAGACCATAATTAATGTCAAACTCTGCCATCAGATCAACTTTTAACCTCAAAGGCTTTACAAGCTCCCTGCAACCAACCCTGTGGTTTAGCCAGTCAGGCAGTGTTAACAAACATGGCTTCATAAACCAGCTTGTCTAACTCCAACAGTGACGGGTCCTACCTTTAATAAGAGCTTCTATTTCACGAAGTAGGAAGACTGAGTTTCATATCTAAAACACCTACTGGAGCTTTACAACAGTGTGAACAAAAACAGATAAATAATCATTGGACACAGATGAATATAACATGGTTCTAGGTGACAGTTAATGAAATGCACAAAGGGAGACTATAATATGCCGATACACTACCAGTATCAATACTGACTTTATTTACACATAAACATTAAAAGGATTAAATATATATATATATATATATATATATATATATATATATATATATATATATATATATATATAACCCCGCTGTATTAAACAATAATAAGTGTTTTATAAAAAATTGTTCTTAGAAATATATAAAATGCAGTGGCAATGAGACACAGAGCATGGACTTCCTGTCTGACTGAGGCTATGATAAATGGAGCAGTGGAGTCATGTGGGGTCAGAGCTGCTGCCCACCGCCTCCCCCTGATAGAGTTAACACGCTCCAGTACAGACTGTGTGACGGTGTGCTGAGACTGGCGAGCAGGGATAAAACCAAACTGAATGAGCTTTTCCATTTGCTCTTTTCATTTAATTGTGATTTTATGAAAGAAAAGTCAGATTAAATGACAATTTGAGTCTTGTGTTTTCAGTGGAAACATAAAAAGCTAATGTGCAGACAGGGTGGAGTCATTAAAATATGTTGGCACTTAATAACGAGCTTGCAACTTTGGAAATTTGCACATTTCATATTTTGCACACAGTATTGCTTGTAAAATACTTCATGTTCTTCTCCTGACATGTTTTCACCTTAGTAAATGCACAGAACAAATTACCGAGTAGGTGTGCCATAATTTTCTTCAGTCAAACAGAGAAAAAACTGAGGTAGTTGTTTTTGGACCCAAGAAGGAATCTCTAAAAAATCAGCATGCAGCCCCAGTCACTTCAGTTAAAAACCTCAGACCAGGCCAGAAATCTGGGCGTTGTCATGGATTCAGACCTGAATTTTAGAAACCACATAAAAACAATTACAACGTCAGCTTATCATCACTTTAAGAATATTTCTAGGATTAAAGGACTGATGTTGCAGCAGGACCTTGAAAAACTTGTCCATGCATTTATCTTTACTGGTCTGCCTAAAAAGTCAATCAGACAGCTGCAGCTGATTCAAAACACTGCTGCTCAAGTCCTCACTAAAACCAAGAGAGTGGACCATATCACTCCAGTTCTGAGATCTCTACACTGGCTCCCTGTCTCTCAGAGCATAGACTTCAAGATACTCCTGTTAGCTTAAAGATCTGAATGGTTTAGGCCCAAAATACATCAGAAACCTTCTAGTACGAAGGACTAGGACTCTGCACTATAACTTTTACTTTCATATCTTTGTTTTTATCTTTTGTGGGTTTTATTTGCTGTTTTTAATCACTTTTTTTCTTTTAAAATTTTGTCTTTCTTTTTCCTGTTGTCATTGTATTTTAATGTCCTATGTGAAGCACTTTGAATTGCCTTGTTGCTTAAATGTGCTATACAAATACACTTGCCTTGCCTTGCCTTTGTTTTTATCTTTTGTAGGTTTTATTTGCTGTTTTTTATCACATTTTACATTTTTCTATGTTTCCATTGTTTCTTTTCCCCTCTGTCATTGTATTTTAATGTCCTGTGTGAAGGATCATCAAAAACAGAAATAATGTTGCTGTGAGAGCATTCATTTTCTGTAGTTTGATCAATTTTTAACCTCTTCAACCACTTTTTCTGCCTGTTTTTGTCACTTTTAACTCATTTTTTCCATTTTAGACACTTTTGTCACTTTTAACATTTTTTGCACTTTTTGCCTTTTTTTTTTCCACCTCTGTTAACCAGTTTGCCCCTTTCAGCCCTTTTATTGCCACTTGTAACCCATTTTAACTACTTCTCGCCTTTTTCTTTCTTTCTTTTTTTGCCTCTGTTCACATATTTTTGCCACTTTCAACCCATTTTAATCCTGGCCTATAAAAAGGGGTTTGAAGAACCTATATACTGTGACATAAATCATTGTTAAAAAAAATGTTGTTGCTTTGATAAGAGTGGTTATTCTTCAGCTTGAAATAAAATATGGTTAACTTGGATCAACTTTACAATGGATCAGGATTCGCTGACCTCCATGGGGCCCAAGTTTCACTGAGCCCTAGAAGGCTCCACCCTTTATCCCCCTTATGGAAAGCCTTGGCTACAGTGGTGGGTTTGATTTTCAGTTTTGAGTTTGTTAATTGACTAGAGCAAATCACAGTTACAGTTGCCTTTTCTAAAAGTTTGAGATCTGTCACACCCTAAGTGTGTATCAACAAATATGCAACTGTAAGTCATTATTTTAAACTTAAAAATCATACTTATTACCTATATATTAATCTAATTTCCTGAAATGATATTCTGTTGTTATTTTTGAAGTACTGGTATTATTTTTACTTTATTTTTGCCGGACCTAACTGAAAAAAGTACATTTACTCTATTTCCTTATTCACATTCTGTATATTTTTATGTTTAGGGCTTTTAGGTTATTCTCTGATCTTTGATCACAATAATCTCAGGAATTCTGGAGTTAATCGCATTTAATTTTTTGTTTTTAATTTTGAAATTCCACTTTTTGCATTTAAACTGTTGTTTTTATTTGGGATTTTTGTTCCGTCTTAAGCTAAGGGTAAATTACTTCCTTTTTGGATACTGTACTGCATTTAAATTTAAAAGAAAAGGGAATTTCAGGTTATGACATGAACTTAACCCAAGAAAATGGAACTTAAAACAGATTGAAAAAGAAAAAAGGAAACAGTGAAAAGGTGAATGTTTGACAACAAAAGGTGCAGATGAGTCAGTAGTAGTTTTAAAGTGAAATGAGACATAAAGGAGCAATGGTGGATTTACTTTCCATCACTGTGGCTGCAGCGAGACACTGCAGTATCTCCACTAACATGTGCTTAAAAGGCAAAAATAAAATAATCTGATTAAAAGGATGAATGCATATATTATAAGGATTGTAACTGTATCTTAATGAGTGCATTTATGTTGGCAGCTCTACTTTTATTTTTTACGCTTTCATAGTAAGATGGATTTTCTTTCTTGCCTTCAGGAAGTGGAAATTGCTGATTGTGTGGTTGTCTTTTTTCCTTTTTCATTAACTGTACAAACTTGTGAAAATATAAAAAAGAGCATACCAAGTATGCTCTGTTTCCCACTGATATCAGCTACTCAGAGGGCTTCACGCCTTCACCTTTGACCTCTCTGCCTACATTATTATCTACATTACACTCACTTTTCCAGAAACCTGGAAATCCCCTTTAATAGCAGCGTACTGGGGCTCTAACCTTTGACTCCTCAGCTGTCAGCCATCTTGTGTGAGGATGAAGGTAGAGTGGAGCCTGTTAAACGTGTAAACGCCTTCTCTGTGAGCGTGATGAAGAGCAGGGAGACACAGAGCAGACAGGCTGTGGGTGTAACGTTCAGTGTTTCCAGCCCAAACATAATTTAAACGTTCCCTCAGAGAAAATGCTCAGGGTCCTCAAAGACTAAAAGAAGCGGGATCTTGGGGTCCCTGCTGTCTCTTTACGACTGTTGGTGGGCAGACAGCGGCTCTGGGGGCAGCAGTGAGCTTTTGAACAGGAGCTGCATGAAATCCCTGAAGTCTAATTCTGATGTGAGGCTGCAGGGTGGAAATATAATCAGGCAGAGGAAGAGGGTACATGTATAGCGTAAATGTATAGGGAGAAACAGGACTTTATAAAGAGCTTATAAACCGCATTTGTACATCAGTGTTACTGAAATATAAATACATTTCTTATAAAATCATTTGAGTGTGTTTTTCATTTGTCTCATTATTAATTTACCTAAAAAGTTTGACCACAGCCCTAGCTGATATCCTCATTCCTCATTTTAAATCAAGATTTGTATCTGTAAGGGCACATTAGGTCATTAAGATACAAATATCTGACTATATAAAATCCCAGCGAGCTTTACCTAAATAATCATCATAATTGCAGGCTACAGGGTAGGCCAATACACTAGTATTTTGTTATTGTCATTATTTTCAAATGAATGATTTTTTAAAAGGACAATGCAATCCTGACATGTAAGGAGATGGAAACAGTGAATGATGTCAATCAATAAAAGTAGGGATAGAAATTATTTTTTCTTTATTTAGACCCTTATCGACTCTCCTTATCGATCTGAGTCCTTATTGATACTCAGCACTTCTCTATTGTGAAGTGTATCAGCTGGGTGGAACCTGAGATAAAAGGTTAAAAGGTTGTGATTCCAGCTGTTATATCTTTAATTCTGCTGACAAAACGAACATTTCCCATCCTTACAGCTGCGTTTATTCAAGTTTATCATCAAAACTGGATTTTCTTTATCATAGTGTTACATTTAAACATGTCATGTCATTTGAGTTACATGGGTTTGCATTTCCACACCTACACCTTATCCCTGTAGAAGTCCGCAGACTCACATAGCTCATCAGAGGACATCAGTGCGCAGCGGAAGGAGACAAAATGCCGACAGCTGCATCATAAATTAGTGTCTGACCCAGGGGAGTTCTTTTTTTTTTTCTAGTCCAATCTTTACATAAAAATTCTTAAACTACACGGATGAACGTTACTATCTATAGCCATTATGCCGCAGATCTCTCTGAGCTCATAATAATCGCCAGCTCAACCTTCACAGAAATCACTATTGCTAATGCCACTACTATAGCCAAGTGCCTCAGTTGACCCAACTTCAAAAATCCCAGAATATCCCTTTAAAGTTTTAGGAGTTTGGATAATCAAGAAAATACCTTAGCTGAGGTAGGCCCATTGATACTGCTTTAAGTTGCACAAACTTTTTCATACTTTATGCTGATTTACAGCTGATATATCTGCTGTGTCCAAGACCACTGCTTTCAAAAGGTCATGCTTCATTTTTTATTTGACACCATGTTAAATACAAACAAAAATCTCTGAGTCTGTCAGCATAAGTCTTCTGATGCCATCCTGTCTATCCACTTTGCTTAGCTTAAATTTTTTATTACCTCCACCAAGGAGGTTATGTGATCGGGAGGGTTTGTTCGTTAGTTCATTTGTTAGCTACATAACTCAAAAAGTTTTGGATGGATTTTCATGAAATTTTCAGGAAATGTCAGAAATAGCAGAAGGAAGAATTGATTAGATTTTGGGAGTGATCTGGATCACCGTCTGGGTTCAGGAATTTTTTAAAGGATTCTGTACTACTGGGAGATAAGGCTAATGGCGGAGATCTGTGCCCTCCAAGTGCTTTTCTAGTTTATAAAAGTAATGTTTTACTGGACATCATACATACAGTCATATTTTTAAAAGTCTCTATGAACTTTGCTGCATTAAAAGTCTCTTTCCAGAGGTAGCCTACAGGATTTAAATCAAGACAAAGTTTCCTTTGAAACACCCGTGTTACAGAAATATTTCCTCTTGTAGGTCATGGTAGCAGCACCCACCCACAACTTCTGGTCAGGGATGAAATCTTGTTGACTTTAGCCATGACTTCACCTCAGTTCGGGTGAAAAAGACCAACATGCTACTAGTGAGTCAGCGCTGTGTGATATGTAAAGAGACGATAACATGGAGTAATGACTGCTGAGCTCAGTGTGAACATGTTGACACAGTGAAGACGTCATCGCCCTCAGGGGAGGCTGAAGGAGCTGTGGTCAGGGTGTGGAGGGTGGAGGAACAGGAACTCCTTCAGCATTTCTTTGTGCTTTAATTCTTTTCAATTACTTAGCTGCAATAGCTGCAGGGAGCTGATTACTAAACACTTCTCTCATGTAGTCCTCACCTGATGCTGAAAAAGCCTAGTAAGAACTTCTTGGGGTTAACAAAATAAACTTTCTTGTGTAAAAAATTTACAACAAACTAAAAAAAATACAACCCTCTATCTGTCTGTCTGCCTAATCTTCCTTCCGTTCTTGAATTTAATCAATTAATTGTTTTAGCCCTATTGGCCATGTGACTGGGGAAGACCATTTTCAATGTTGTGGGGGCGCCAGTGCCACTGAGCCATTTAGCTACGCTCACTGACGAAACCCATATGAAACTTCCACTGTCCTTCTGCTTAAAAATCATGGTAATACAGGTGTTTTTAGCCTCTTAAAAGACTACATCCTGTTTCATGGCGAATAATGCTCTGCTGATGTAGCAGACCTCTAAGCTTTGCATGATAGCATGGGGGAGGGATTTGAAGATGTTAGAAATTATTTCCTTACTTTTGTCTTCCCTCTGCCCAGGGACATTTTGCAGCTCTTCCTGGTGGATTCCCTGGTGTTCCCAGGTCAGTTTGGCCCAGGAGACATGCATTACCAATGCTTCAGCCTCCTTACTCAGCAAGTTAAGAGCTTCCACAAGAACATCAAAAGTCTCTGCAAGGATCACAGCATCATAAGTAAAGTCCCGGCCAGTGATCTGGACATCGCCAAATTACACTCTCAGTTCGCTGCCTGTTACCCGCCCCTTTATCCAGTCTATACAGGTAATGAAGGCCGTAGAGGTTTAGATACACCTCTGCCTCACCCCAGAATATCAACTGGGAAGAAGTCAGACATGGAGCCACCATTGTTCCCCTGGAACCCATGGAGCTCCAGAATCTAAGCAACCCTCTGAGTCCCCACAAGCGCTCAGTGAGGACCTGAAGTGCCAGGATGTGGGCTCCTGTAGACCTCTTAGGTGCAAAGCCAGACTGTTCAGGCCACTGTTGATGGAGCAGAGACCACAGATACTGTTCAGTCTGTGAGTAGTGTGATACCCTGGGAATTGGAGCACAACCTCTGGTCCTACTTTTTAAAACTGGAAACCACCATCCCAGTCTACCACTCCACAGGGACTGTGCCAAAACTGCACATTAGGAATGCACGATATTTTTTTGCCAACATATGAAATTTACAAAATAATTTTAGCCAATACCGATATTTAAAACTAGCTCAGACCTAAAAATTCTGTTCTAGTCTGATGTTGTACAAATTAATAAATTTCCGTCTTTAAAACAAACTTTTAAGTTAAAGGAATGATGATGAATTAAGACAAATACTTCAGCTGACATAGGTCTGTTGGTCCAGCCTAAAACTCCACTAACTTACTTTGTACAGCCAAAATCTACAGCTGATATAGGCAGAATTTTAGAACCAAAATATTGGTTGTAAAAATATGTCAATATCAATAATTCCTTTTTTAAGCTAATATCTGCCAATCATGATATCATACCAATAATATAGTTCACCCCTCCACATGACATTGATTCACTGACACACAATTTGATAAAGCTACATACACAGTCAGTGGCTGTCATCCTTCTGTCTTGTAAGTCCTAGAGTTTCACATTCAGTTTATATCAAATTTATAACAATCCCCCTATCAGGATCATTTTATTGCTCAGCCCTCGAGTGAAGCTTCAAGTCCAAAACCATTATCCCTAAATAAAGGCTGTGATTGAATGAAGGCTTGTCCTCAGACCAGCAGGCTCAGTATAGATCCAACTGGCACAGAGCCAAACATTTTAACTGAAGACAGAATATTTCAACCTGAGCTGTTCAGATGAATATTATCCTCCACAAATCCTCTCTCATCTCTGCTTTCTCAGAAAGATTTCCACTTCTGCTGAATCAGAGGTGCATGAGCGTGCTGAACAAATCCACAGTGTACAGGGGTGTATGTGTTTGACTGTGACACGGTGAGATTTAGATAGATCTCTATGTTTTATAATCCTCTCCTCTCTCATGCTGTCTTTCTCAGAAGTGTTGGTGGGCCGTGTTGGTGTGTCTACCCGTCCCTCCTGGATAAACAGGTGGGTTTTAAAGGGGCTAATCTAAAGCCTGCAGGACATCAGTGGGCCATGTGGGTTAGCAGAGGACGGAATTAGGGGGACAGGAGGACAGGATGAGGGTCCTACTGTCTCTTAATCTGTGTGTGCGTCTGTGCCAAGGTCACGCTGAAGAGGTATTCAAATCATCAGGAGCCAAAGCCCTCTGTGTTTCCCTGCCATCTGTGTGCCCGCTCTCACATCATGCCAGGAGCTTTGTGTCTGTGTGAGTGGTGACTTTGAGGTGACACTGACCACATTACAGCTCATTCACACCCTCCACTCACATGCCATCCCTGCTGTTCAGGAATCATACTCCATTCTTCAGATGGGCCGAGGAGCCTAAAGGACACACTCCTTACTAATGAAAACATGAGAGACTGTTTAGAATTATGCTTTGAAAAAAGACTGCTTAAAGAAAAGAAACATCTTCTAGTTGATAAATTCAGTAAAAATGAATAATTTTCAAACACTGCACTAAGTAAAGATGTAACTTTATAATTTGACTAATTATTAAAGTGATATAGAGCTATTACACAATTCTGAGTAGAAATTTAATATTAATATATAATTAGTGTTTTACAAAACTGTTAGCTGCTCTAAGTTAAATGGACTAGTGGTTCTTCTGTTTACTTCAGTTATTTTTGTAAACAAAATCACTGAAACTCTGATCTAGGCAAATATGAATATCGGATCAGACTCAGTATCAGCAGATAATCAATATTAAAATATCAGATCAGGATCAGAGGCCAAAAACATTGACAGGGACATTCCTAGTTTTAACCTCTGTTTGGGGAATATTTGTGTGCAAATGTAGGGAGTTAAAGTAAAAGTTATTTTAACATCCATTCCAACAAATGAATAAAGTTAGACTGACACACCAAGATTTTAAAGGCAATTTTAACCCTAAACTAAATGTTTTAAATATAATTGAACTCTATTTGCTGTAAGCCTTGTTTTAGTTGAACATATCTGACCTCTTTTTTTACATTTTGATATTTTAATGGAAAAATATTCCCTGAAATAGTTTCTGTACCACTTAATTTTAACCATGTCATCCAGCCAATCTAGTATGATGATATATTACATAAAATTACACTGAATCACCGCTGATGGTGTAGTAAAGGTGGTAGGGCTGGGAAATTTATTGCGTTTATCAAATATATTTTGCATATTTACAAGTAAAATAAAGGGAATGACACATGTATAATTTATATAGATTGGGTAAAAAGTAGGTCTAGCGCTCAATAGTATGCTTACTGACCACAAGCTAATCCATCTAAAATGTGAAATCTAAATTGGCAATAATCTCTGTTCATTTATTTTAGGAGCATTTCTACTGTTAGTAAATGATACAATAACCATCTGATACTACAGAAGTCCTAGACACCCACAATCTGGCTAGTCTGTTGTTTTTAATTATCAGAAATTGCAGGCAAACTCCTGAGGAAATAAAATTAATTGACAGATTTTTGTAATGTTGATGCAACTGAAGATCGCCTAGTTTCTTTACTTCTCCACCACTGACCATTAAAATACTGGAGATGGTCTGACGACCCAGTATATCAAAACGTGTAGTTTTCCTTCATTTATGATATTAACAAATGAAAAAAAAATCCCTAAACTGAGCATCTTGGACTTCTATGAGTATTGATTTGGTGTCAAACAGGTGACAGTGTCATCTTATTTCATTTTTTTATTTCTTTAGGAGAAAATATAAGATATACATTGTGCAATGTCAAATATCCAGATATGATTCTTGGCTCTATTTCAAACAAATCTTTGTTAACATATACTTTGACACTGTGAAATGCTTTTACTAACTCTCTCTCTCATACAGAAAAATTCTTCATTCAAATTTAAGTCCATCTATAATGTTGGTTTCTGATATTTGCTTCTGAACTATCTGCTCTTTTTCCAACTACTGACCACAAGGGGGCAGGCTAGGGCAGTGAGAGCAATAAATAACATTCAAAGCAGTTTTTGTTCATTTCTATAAGACAAGTGTAAGTAATGAAGTCCAAATCTGAGTGACTTCCTGTCTTTTATGTAGCACATATATATTTATCTAAAAATATTATGTGCATAAAAAGCTTATACATAACCTGGCAAAAAATAAGATCTGGGACCCTAAATGAGACAAAACTGTCTGAGAAACAACAAAGTTCATGGAAATGTAAAGTAAGTCATTATGAAAGCTCATGTGAAATTACATGGATGTTTGAGAGACATTGGAGCTCAGGGAGTGTCTTGTACCCGTATGTAAGAAATCATTCTTCAAAGACCATAAACCTTTCACTATTTTCAAAATTAAAAAAAAAAAAAAACATGAAGTTGATCTGAAATGGAGTTGTTCAGCAGAGATGTTGAAACGGCTGCAGACTGCTGCTCAAACTGGTGATGCTAGGTCAGATGTTAATAATTCTCCTTAATGTCTGTCAGCAGCTTCAGGGACGTAATCTCTTCTATTTTTGGAAAAGGCAGACGTCCTTCCCTCTGAGTGATTCCTGTGAACTGAAGTGTTCAGTTTATCCTTCGGGTTGATGATGAGGAAAAGTGAAATGTCAGTTTAATGATTTCTACCCACACGCTAACCATGGCCTCTGACACAGACAGATAGATGGCACTTTAAGAATATTACAATACAGGGTAATCCAAGAGTCAAGAACATCTACAGAAATCTCCAGCAAAGGCACACATTATCTTCTGAAAATGATGCAGAAACCTTTAGGAGTTAGATAATTTGTTGAGCTGTTTTACACTGCTATAGTGTGACTAAATTTCTTATCAAACACAGCATTAAGACCTGAAAGTCAATGAGCTGGTGTTGTTAGACACCTTTAAGAGGAAGTTATATGATTCAGAGGCAGGCACATCAGCTGCAAATATTTTGCCTACATTATTGAGTATTATGGGTAATTCTGACATATATTTGCTGTTTTAAGTTGCAACTACTCATCTGTTGATGCATTTGAATTTTGCATCCTGTACTTCCAGTGTACGGCTGCTCATTGTTGATCAGAAACTCTGCTAACTTCTGCAGCCTGTCGGTTACAATTCTTGAGAGCTTCAACCTCAGTGGGGTTTTCCTGGTTAAATAAAGTTTCAATTATTAACTAATGCAAAATAATTTTAAAAAATCAAGACTTTAACATTTAAAATGCTTCAACCTGAATACCTTAAGACACTATGAGAGCTGAGTACATGAGTTTGCGTCTGTACGTGGGTGGAAATGAGCGCTTCCACAAACTTGAAAAAAAAATTGCATCATCACTGCCTGAAGAGGTGTGCAGGTACGTGTTTGTGTGTTTGGGTGTAAGAGTGTGCCTGGTCAATATGTAAGCTGCTCTTCCGGTCCCATCGACTCACAAGGAGTGAGAGATTGAGTGGAGTAACGACTGATAAGAGAAACAACAACACTCACTGTACTCTGTGGCCATGAGTGAGCGTGTTTATGAGAGTGGTGTATGTGACAGAGACAGAGATGTAGAGAGAAAGAGAAAGAGAGAGAAGGGAAAAGGAAGGTAGAGCTTTTCAACAAACTGAAGCAGAGAGAAACACATTTAGAAAAATTATATTACATTTGTAATTTAACATGGCAAACTAGGTTGTCATGAATCATTTCACTGAGACAAGCACAAGAATTCAGAGCCCAGACAAAGTTTGCATGTAACCAGGATCTGTTTTTCTTAATGTGTCGTATGGTGTTTAACTGTGTGAGCAGGAAACTTAGGACTTTTATTATAAAAGACTCAAACATCCATCAACTAAAGAAGAAATGTTGCACATTTTTGTAGTCCTTTCATTTTCATAATGGCTGGTGCTTTAGATAACAATAGAGGGCCAGTTCAGGATTTACATAGCAAGGTTACAATAGTTCGAGATTTTTCATTAGTTTTTATTTTCATCTTGTTTTACCTTTTGTGTTGAATTTCAGTTTATTTCTGATTAGATTTAACTGTTTAATATTTGCAAAAATGCTTTGTCTTACATACATTCTTATTAGTGTTTAATTTGTGCAGCACAATTAACCCTAACACAATCGTGATGTTAGGATATGTAATTACATAATCATACAAAATAAACAAACATATACCCAAAATTTCAAAGAAAATACTCGGAAATTTCCAAGCAAATTCTCCCAACATTTCAAGCAAATGGCCTAAACGCCAGTGGACATTCTGGTTAATTATGTCAGAATTCCACATCAGAGATAATCACTGTGTTGAATATTTTCCCATACTGCTGAACATCCTGCAGAGGATAATTTAGAAAAGGAAAGTTATTCTTATGACAGTTCTTTCACTCATAGCGGAGACTCAGGCTGAACGATTTTGAAAAAATATCTCGTTATGAGTATTTTGATTGATACTACAAATTTGATATGAATTGTTGTATTGAAGGGAATGATTATGTTTACCCCATTCTCATTTTAAATGAGTAAGAAATTATACAAGAATAAGAAAAGTAGGGTTTTTGCTAACTATTCTAAAAAAAAATGACACTGGAATGTTTGCATAACATGTAGAGCATTGAATCTCTGCTGCTAAAAACACCCCAAAATATTAAACCGGTATTTTGGCACACATTTTAGGTAGACAAGCAGATATCTTACTTCTGTACATTAAATTTAGTATTTCACTATGTTGGTAGGAAAGTCAAATAAACAGACAGTAAAGAACAACAGCTTACAGATAATTATTAGCGTTAATTCAATTCCCAAAGTGTAAGATTTAAAACTTTCCCTGAATTATATAATTCTCACAAGTTCCAACGTAGATTTTAACTTTGGAAAGTGAAAATATATTAACTTCCTTATTATGTTCATTTTTAACACATTATTAACATTCACAAAATGAATTAATCAAGTTTAATCTATTTGATATTTGTTTGTTATAATATAAAATGTTTTAGTGCTTGGATTTGTAGAGAAAATATATACAATGAGGGACTTAATAATAATCACATATTAAATTAAAACCGATATAGAGGGAAAAAATCTGATTATTTTCCAGAATCATTTAGCACTAATTATAATGCATCCTCTTGACACACTCAGCTCTCAGCTATAGATACTGCTCTTGATAAAGAGTTGTACATTATCTTTCACCTAAAACAATTTGTTTCCACAGACAGGAAGTCAGTAACGAAGTGGATAACTTCATTCATGGTGCAAAAGTGTGTAACATCAAAAACAACAACAATCTGTCAGAAACATAAGCAAAGGAATTCCAGCAGTGATCAATCTTCCAAGGTAACATCCAAAAACATCCGAACATCTAAGACACATTTAAACATTCTGCCCAAGGGTATGATGGGAAAAGTTCGTCCACGTATCCCCCAAGATTTGAAATGCCAGTCGGCGAAGCTTAAATGAACTGACTCCTTACAGAGTTGGACTAACACTGTAAAATAACTCCAACACTGAAGGCCATTTCACTCAGGAGTTAAAGTTATACTTTGAGATATTAAATCAAAGCTTATATGGTGAACACTGAAAAATCAACACTCCTGTTTGTGTTGTCGTTTCTGTTACATGTTGTGTTGTTTATCAAACTGGCAGGCCACTAGATGACCCAGAGCCATGCTTAAAAGAGACAACTTGAACAGATCACATATTTATTATGTCAGAGGTGCTCAACCTTCAAGCACACTTGTACTTTCAACACATGACTGCATACTAGCTGTAATCATCTGAAGTTTCTCTGACAGAGTGGCTTATATTCAAAACTCTGGGATGTTTTAGTTTTCCAGCTCATGGTTGTGAGTTGCCAGTGTCACTAGGTGATCTATTACAGGGTCACTTAATCAGGAAACCTGACGCGTTAATAACACGGCCAACATACAATACACCCGGAAGCAGCAGACAGCATGCCAGACCTCAGGGGGGCTAGTAATGAGATACCTGTGTATCTGTGTGGAGGAACAGTGAAAAGGGAAAGGATTATGAGAGGTAAAAACAGGTAAAGGTGAGAGTAGAGGACAGCCGGGGGGGTGAAATTGACAGTGAGGTGGCAGACAACCAGGTAGATTAATAGAAGAGTCAGCCGAAAGGAGCAGCAGGGGGTGTGAGGAGCGACAGCCGGATGTAAGTTCAGGGTTAAAATAACACTGTCCTCTCTCTCACACCCACTGACTCCCAGAGGCTCCCTTTCCTCCTAGTTCTCCTCTGTCAGTCTGGGCCCCCGCGGCCCTCCAAGCATTCAGAGACACTCTCCACAAAAAGCTCCCTCACTGCTCACTGCTGCTATTCTGGGAGCTCCACTTCCGCTCCCCAACTCCCTCTTAGTCCAGTTCCCTCCATCCTCATACTTTCTGTCTCTGTTTACCTTTCTTACCACTGTCACTGCTGTCATCAAATTTGCTGTTTACCTTCATTCATGGAGCATCTCTGACTAAAGTGGTGGAAACATTCCTTCCAATATCCATTATAAGTGTTTTTGGCAAATGCAGGGAGTCAATCTACATTTTTACCCTCAGGCCAGAACAGCTGGAGAAACATAAACTTCTCTTTAACTGCTTTACCAGTCGCTTTGATTTCTAAGAACTTAATCGTGGGTAGATATCAGTATGAAAACAGATAAGTCAGCTTTGCAGGATTCATTTACGTGAACCTAAACCTGAATTTCCACTCTGCCATCACCACCAGTTCTCACTTTTTAAATAACAAATTGTCAACTCTGCTTTAACGATCCATTTAAAACATGTTTGTCACCATAACTTTTCTTCTGTCCGAGTAGATATATCTTAATGTCTCTAAAAGAAATCGATACTCTCTGCTTTAAAATCTGTGATTGATGAGGGAACAGCTTCTTCTCATGGACTTTTCTTATGTTTGAAACAAATCAGCCTAAGTTGATAAAAGCTCAGAGAGTATGGCTGCACATTAAATTTTATTTTGGTCATAAAATGTTTGAATTTGACCACTGCTACATCACTATCAACTCTAATAGTTCTACGTAAATGACACTAAGGCTAAATCAGGGTTTCTACTCACTTTTAACCATTACGTTTAAGTCTCTTTAAGATCTGGGCTGGGAAAAGTTAAAGCCACTTCTCTGTGCAGCAAACAGGTTTAATGCACTGTTAAAGGGGACATATTTTACTCTTTTAAGGCAAGTTTATATTGGTCTCAGAGGTCCCCAAATCATGCCTGTGAAGTCTGTTGCTGAAAGAAATACTCCAGTATAGGATTTATGTATGTCTAAAAACCCCTCTGTTTCCTCGACTGACTCCGCCCCTGACCACGCCCTTCTCCAGAAATGGATGTGGCTCAATGAATGAGGAGGAGGAGGAGAAGAACTTTCCTCCAACCGCACCTGGGGGCAGTGCTAAGTCCCCACATGACATCATGAGGGGAAAATCTGAGAACGGCTTGTTTTAGCACACATTTTCTGAAAGGTGTGTGTGTTTCGGGGGGGCTCAGAGGGTGAATCTATTCACTGATGGGACAATGTTTACCTCTGTTACAGTGGATATCCCCCCCTTTCTAGTAGTTGCTACAAGACCTTCTTCCTGTTGACCTTGCTTACATGTTAGCAAGCAGCTAGGTGGTAGTTGTCTGTTGAAAAGCCAAAAATAAACAACTTTACAGCTCTATAAATTTCGTACAGACTATGCTTTAATTTTGGTATGAATGTGATGAACGCTGTCCCTTTAGCTTATGTTGATTTCTGAAGTCAGAGAAAAATATGACTTCTGCTACACTCAGCATTTATGCTGTCCAACATGTCAAACCACATCATCTACTGTCAGTAGATAAAAGTAATTTTCTTTGGTACGATGTCAGTCAAACTGAAGTTTACATGTATTTTAAAATTCCAGTTTTAGTCATGCAAACATAATCATACAACTTTGCCTGCCTGCAAACCCCAGTTCCTTTAAAAGTTCAAACTTCGTGGATGTAAAACAGTCTGGGTTGGTGTTGACAAATATGACAAATAATGTATTCCTCTAAATTAGGGTCCTGTCATGATTGCTCGGCCTGTAGTCTGATTTTCATTGCTTATTAATGTTGGGGCAGTAGTATAGGTAAATTTGTATAACGAAGCAGGTCTCTGGTGTACTTTTGTAATACTTATTTAAAAGAGAATAGGCCTATAGTGATTTGCCTAAAGACAAGATATTAAATGTTAAAACTGACAAACTTTATTGTTTCTTTAAGTATAAACACATTCTAAATTTGATGCCTTAGGCATGTTGTAAAAAAAGTTGTGACTGGGCCAGGAAAAGACTGAAAAGGTTGAGGAATACTCAAAACACCTGTAACACTCCATAGGTAATGACGCGTTAGTTTACGTAGGATACGGTAGTCATACACCCAGCCATGATCAGCTGACAGCCAGCTGATCCCAGTAACTGCCCCCCAGCTCCCACAGCCAATCACAGCTTTCTCTCAACACGGCTGTGTAGTTAAATATTACATACTTCTAACTTATCCCTGCTTGCATTAATGCTGATGCACCACGATGCTACTCCCCCTCCCCAGCCTCCTCCTTTACAGCGTGAAGCTTGTTGCACCCTCATATTCAGATTCATTCTACTATGGATTAATTGCTTATAAACTAATTTTATTGTATTCAGAATGCATTGTCATAAATGTATCTATCCATGGGTGTTGTTAGCTCTGCACTCCCTGGTAAGTCAAAGCATGCTGCTTGATTAACCCAGGAAGCATCTTTTAGGCAGAGCCTTCTCTGCCAAGAAAAACTGTATATCCATTTTGCAATAAAATGGACGACAGTGATCCTGACAGGAAGTAGGTTAATTGGTGACAAGTTAAAGTACTGTAATTTGGTAAAAAGGAGCTCCTCTGAAAGGCTCACTTGTTCACAGCATTATATTTTAATTCACATTTTATAGCATTCCAACTTTTTTAGAATTGGGGCTTGTAAATACACCAAATGTCTCTCACTTTCTTTCATCCTGTGCTCTCAAACACAAACTCACATATTATCTCTGTTTTTTTACTGAGGTGTTCACACACTTGTTTGAGTGTATGTCTGGCCAGCATCCTGTGTGTGCATCTGTTTGTTAGCCTAGAAGAGGCGTTTCTATAAATGCAACAAGTTTGACTCTCGCTTCCTCCTACTCTACCTCATGAGCTAAGAAATGTTATCCAGTGACCATGTCCAGAAGTAGAAAATAAATAAATGTGGGATGTGACAAACCCGCTGGATACACAAACATATGCCTGACTAAACAAGAAACTTTCAAACACATCCATCTCGTTTTATCTGTAAAGAAGCAATAAAAAAAATGTACATGTTGTAAAGTTTCCTTCCCCTCTTTACGTTGCAAAGCCTTCTTTACCTCACACTGAGCTTAACACATAGAACAAAACCACAGTATCAACCAAGATGACATCATGCTCGCTATTTGCTCCTCAGCATTTCAGAGGTGAATAGTTCCCATTCAGCCATGGAGTGAGCTGATGTGTAAACCTCCCCGCTCTGAGAAGAGCACACTCACTGTTTGGCATGATCTCATGTCTGCATAGCTCAAACACTGAGACAGAAAAGTAAACACAAAGCTGACAGATAATAATTATCTTACCTGCAATATTTTAGTCACAGGAGCCTGGTTTTCTCTCCTGATGGGAGTCCAGCGTCTGCTCTGACACCGTCAATACTCTGCTCAGGTTGATGACAGGAAGTCAGCCGTGTGCAGACAAGGCCCCCAGTCCATTGAGATGAGATTTTCCCCAGCTACAAGTCCATGACACTGCAAAGCTGGCACACCTTCACATGATTTCATCCTCGTCCATTGGTCAACACAAACCCAGGAGTATGTTTCAGGACGTGCCTGAAAAGCACAAAAAGGGGGGGAAATATGACTTATCCTTTTGTACAGTGCTTAGATAGCCAGCATTACATGAACTGTGTCTCACTTTCTCTGTAGCACTGAAACTGAGCACCCATGAGTCTTTGTTCAACCACAGGGTGATCTGATATTGTGGTGAGAAGATGAGTCAGGGCCAGGACCCTGGAGAGGTTTACAGGGTTTCAATAGAAAAGGAGCATACTATACTGGAGGGTTTAATGCAGACAGAAACTAAGTTTAAAAACACAAGCAAATATGCGTTTTATGGAAACATGTCAAAATACAATTATGAAACTAGTATGATTATGGCCAATAGTCATAAGGTACTGTAAAATCTGAGAGACAAGCCGCTCCAGTAGATAAGCCACAGCCTGTTCTTAAAACCTCCCACGGGGGAAAAAGGTTTAAACTTACTTGCATTGTAAGTTTTATTTCGTCTGGTTAAGTCCACAATTGATCATTTCTGTGCTGTGGCGTTGCTCTTTTAGTACCATCTGTTTTCACCCAATGGAGTTTGCACATCTACTAGCTATAATAAAGAGAATGAGCTCTCAGACTCCAGTGATTGCTCAGAGACTGATTCACAGCCTGCGAGTCACTTTGCCCTCTTTCGCCTGTGACATGCTGTCTTTATTAAGAAGCATTCTCAGTCAAACCTGCACTATACACCATCTATTTACATAAAGGTTTACTTTCTGTTTTCTTTAATTGCATGGTTATGACATTACAAGGGGGAAAAGTAGCACCAATCTTTGCCAGTGTGGTTCGTTTCATTATGTATTCCTGCAAAATCTCAATATATACTACAGACTTTCAGCAACAGTTATCAACTCATTCTCATTTCACCCGCATAACTTAACAGACGGCAACACCTGAAAAGGTAAACAGTAACATTTTATTTTAGTAGGCCCTCATTACCTAGTCATTTTAAACCAATAAGTGTAATAATCTAGTAATTTCTCAAGAATAAGGTAATTTTACCAGGTAATAATCTTGAAACCCATACCTTAACCCTAAAAATTACTTATTAAGGAATGATCCACTTTAATTTAGTGGGACAGAAAAAAAGAAATTCCCTTTGAATTGTTAAAGCAATTTACAGACCTTTTGCATGTAATGTCACACCCCACGTGGATGGCAAAAAAGTCACTCTATGTATTGCAAGCTATAGTCGTAAGAGTTCTGTCCACAAATTCCCCCCAAAAAGACACTGATGATGTCAGGATGAGAAATATGCCAATTAGAAGATAAATTAATAAAATAGTTTCATGTTAAGATGTGTTACCTAGAGAGCTTTAATAAAGTGACTGTGCTACTATGCTAAGGTTTGTTTATGTGGAACAGCAGCACGTGGCTAATTTACATAGAAACAGTGGTAGCTTGGGTAGGCTGGGTTTAAGTCTAGCTATCATAAAGTTCCAGTGGACCTCAAGGACTTGGAAAATCTACCTGACCAATCCAGGAACTGTTGTCAACACAGAATTGCGTCATGCAGGACGATGTGTATGTTTCTGGATTAGAGGAAACGGCACCATCTCAGTAACCTGAGGCTAGTTTTGTTGCTAATACAGCTAGCATTAGCAGTAAACATAACCTCAGCTGCAGGGAAGAAAACTGGACCAGAGGAGGACAACCCTGAACCATCCACAGTGAATGCTTTTCACTCTCTTCAGCTCCTCCAAATAAACAGGATGGTTGGACTTAAACTAACAATGGCTACGACTGAGTTAATCAGCTAATGAGGACCAACATTATCAAAGCCACAGAGTTCATTTGAAATGCTTTTTGAGTTTTTTGCTGAGTGGTGTGTAACTTTAACAGACTGTTGGTTATCGATCTGTTGTTGGTGTTTTTTGAGGTGAATGTTATCTGGCTGTTGTAAGCTGCTGCATTATAGTAGTGGCTAATATGCTAATAGGCTAACTGAGAGCTAATGTGAAGGTGTGTTAAAAACTGTCCATAAATGGACTGTATGTGTGTAAGAAAGAGAAGGTCACACTTTCAGTATCTTAATTCAAAAACCTTACGTACATAAATATGTGTCTCCATAGTAGGGCTGAATGATAAGGGAAATTAATCTTATTGCAATTTTTTTCCCCAATATTGCAATTGCGAAATAATATGCAATGTTTCCTTAAGCTCCTGATTTTGTGTTTTGTTGGGGTTTTTTTTGTTGTTTTTTGTTTTTTTTCAAATTAGACAGGAATTGTTGTATTGAAGGGAGTCATCATTATTATGTTATTCTCATATTTAGTTTTGGGTGATTGCATGATAAGAAAATTATAACTTCTCTGCAGCAAAATAAATAAATAAATCATCTGGTATTTTGACACAAATTTCAGCTTAAATAAATAATGCACCTTCCGTGCTTCATAAATTGCACCAGGCCATATTGCAATTTTATCTCATTTTCGATAATTGCCCAGCCCCGCTCCAGACTTGCTGTTGTGCAGGCATGATGCTTTTGTCGTTTATTATTTAGGATATTAGTCGTATGTATGTCATATGGCTATCAAAATCACACGTCTGTTCATTTCTCTCTGGTTTCATGAGCATATTTTGACATTTTAGTGAAACACTAAACTCAGAGGTATTCGTGTGGACATTAATGGCTTGAGGGTGTTTTAGGATCAATGCCTGTATATAAACACCTTTGTCAGTCCACTCTTCATATGTTTCTCTGCTTGTGAGCGCCCTCGAAGTAAAATACTTCATTTGACAGAGTCACTGACATTTGTGTTAAGTAGCCTGACCCAATTATAGCACTTTCTGTTACTTTTAATGCTCCAAAATACACTTCTGATATAATTATTTACCAAAAACCATCCTGACCTAATGTAAACAGCCGTTTGACATTGCTACTACTGCTGGAGAGAAACGTTACAGTAGTGAAGTGTGTGCAAAAGGTCAATATATAAAATAATCATCTTATTTTTAAGAAATACCTTGGTTAAATGCCACCAAATGACCAGATAATAGCAAAATATTACAAGGAATAAAATTTTAGCTACAACATTCCTTAATATTAATTAGTTATTACTTGTAAAATGTCAACTTATTACTAGATAATTACCACCTTATTACTTTAAAATTACTAGGTAATTAGGGTCCACTAAAATAAAGTGAAGTGACAGAAATGAATATTTTTACTCATTTGAAATCTCTGCAAAACAAAGCGACAACATTCTGCTAAAAAAAATTAAGATATTTTCAATGATCCATATTATACTGATTTTAAAGTATAATTCAAGATTGTAAGCATTTTAAACAGGTCCTAAAAAACACAAACTGAAAGAACATGAGAGTCTATGTAAGCATGGCCTGCTGAATCAATAAACTACAACCGGAAGCGACTTCTATTGCTGGATGTGAATTAAGTTGACATTGTTCCAAACCAGGTCTGGGGGCTGTGGTAGGAATGCCTGAGGGGCCCTGTGCAGGAGAGGGCAGTATGAATGAATCAATGCAATTCACACGGACAGACGAGGACACAGTCCACCCACCACCTAGTAAAGTAGCCGACTGGAGCCTACAGTGTCAGAGGAGAAGCTCACAACAAGAGGGAACACCGAGCTATTCTTCCTCCATGCACGCTCTCCACAAACGTCTCCTTTGTCTGAAGGAAAAAAGATTACGTATGTAACTGTGCGTGGTATAACACCAGCAGGCAGGACACCAGCCATCGACACTCATAGACCTGACTATAAACAAAAACACACATTCAACGGATAGCTTTAGAGTGACTAGTGACCCATGGGATGTCATTCATTTATCGACGTGCACCAATCATGCATTAATGGCTCAGGCTACAACAGTAGTCTGCATCTTTTTCTATTGACAGCAATCTGAAACATGCCAGAGGGTGACATCACACAACCCCAACAGTTTTTACATTTTTGTTACACAACTCTGACAGCAGGCAGGGCTGGAAGAAGGTAGTTTATAGCTGCAGCCCCCACCCTGGCACAAAAAAGAGGAACACCACCACCCAGTCCCTCGACAGTGTAAGAAAGGCCAGAAATAAACTGCACAAACACGGCGCACAAAGCACAGAGGCCACTTAATACCGAGTGCCCCTGATTGCAACATGCAATACCGTGAGTTGCTCAACGTGGTTAGAGTCAAATATTTGGCTCTGCCCACATTGAGCAAGACCAGCCAGCCTTCTCTATTCTATTTTTTTATTTGGGCTGGATGTCAAACCAACATTTGAAAACAAAAAGACACATTTTATGTTTCCTGGCTCATAAAATGTTGACACAGTAAACCAATGACCGATGTGTGAACTGTTGATGACAGTCACTACTCAAAATCTTACCAGCTTCATGCATCTATATCAAACCTCCATGTGCCTCCCTGTTGATGCTTCTGCTTTGCTGAGGAATCCTGAACCATATTCCCCAGGTTTACAGTACAAACCATAAGAGATGAGTAATGAGAGGCTGTATTTGGTACCAGTGCCTATGTTGTTAGAGCTGAAAATACCCGTAAGCTTAGGGACAGACAGTACTCCAATTCAGTGTTACTTTTTTGACTGAAACTAAAAATGTTAGTCAAGAGCCATTTTTCCACAAGAAAGACCAGACTGAGACAAGCTAAAAAAGATATTTGATGAGTTAAACTGTCTACAAGTAAGATTTTGTCAAGATGACCAAAACTACACTAAAATGTAACTTGATTTTTGTCAGACATTTAAAATCCATATTTCTCCATTGTGGGTAAATCTGTCAAAATACGATTCATCTGTTGTTATTCTGCTTCTCAGCTGTAGAAAGCAGGGACCCCAGGTTTGGCAGGATGCATAGAACACATTACCATGATTTAGGCAAGAGAAGAAATGCTTGGACTAAAAGTTAAAGACTAAAATGTGAGGACTTTTTATGGACTAAAACTAGACTTAAATGTTTCTGAGTTTTTGTCGACTGAAACTAGACTAAAACTGTAAAGGGTAGAAGTGACTAAAATGTGACTAAAACTAAAAGACATTTGATCTAAAGGCTGAGACTACAATTTAAAATATCTGTCAAAAATAACACTTCCAGTTGGTATTATATTTTATTCAAATGCTAAACGCTCACCCCATTTTCCACTAAAACATTAAATTATTGTAACCACATAACAAGGACAAAGAGATGTACTGTATGTTCCAGTGGCCAAGCAGCAACAAGGGTCTAAGCAGGTCATAACGGGCTCAAGTGATGGCATGACATAAAACTTTGTTTGATCTTGATGTTCCTCTACAATGCTGATGTGGATTATTAGTGCAACATAAAAACTGGGCTGCTGACTCAAATCTTAGTCATACGATTAAAAACAAAAGATTAGTGTCATTAACACAGATACCAGTTAAAATAGCTCTGTCTCTTCATCATGCTACATTATAATAGAGATCTCAGGGGGGTTGCGGGACCCTGCCTGCTCTGACCTTGTCAAAATAAGGAGTTTATATAGCTTTTTAAACCCTGGTTAGAAACATAGTGTACAACGGCATGAAAGTCACCCCAAATGTAAAAAAACATAAAGAGAATCTGTTTATTTTTGAGCACAAAAGCCAAAATTTGGAGGGAGTGGGGTATTTTTGAGATTAGTTTTGAAGTCCACATACATTTACAACTTTTCAAGTTAAAAATGTCTTGTGAGTTTAAAATGCCTTGACTTTTCAAAATGGCTTTTTAAACATAATAATTTCATTGTTTTTCTTCAGAATTGTCAATGTGGCCCTGATACACTGTGGTAATAATGGATAGTTTAAACATCGATGTTTTGGTGAGAACAAGTGAATGTAGCTCACACTGATAAAAATTACAACTGATGTTCATTTTTCCTGGTGGGTCCTGGGGGGCTTAGCCTTTCTTAGATATGAGTAGGGGGGTACCTAAGGAAAAAAGGTGTGTGTAGATCAGTGAAGAGAAATGTTAACATTTAGGCTATTAATAACCACAGGTGCTGCATGCTGCAGCAGCAGCAAAGTCAAGCATAATTACCCCATCAACAGATTTTAAAAACCCCTGAACTTTTCTTAAGCCCTTTCCTGGGAAATGTAGATAAAGTTTATTAATATTTATGTTATTTAAAGCTCTGAAATGTTCCGTAACTTTTTATAAGCTTCCTATAAAGTAAACTCGCGGCAACAGAGCTCACCAGGCTGCACATTACAGATATAGGCCTAATTATTTAAGGCAGATCTTTATCTGTTTCGAAGCACACGGGACATTGCTTCACACTCATAGATACTGTATAATAACAGTTGTGGATTATTATTTTAATTTATCCTCATACAATAAATATACATGCAACCATCAACCACTGCAGCTGAAGGCTTGAAATGTGATATTATAATAGCTTACAAAGAGAGAACTCTGTACTTCCCTTTATAAAGTCAAACCACTCCCTAGTAGGTCACCTCTTCACGGCCATCTCCATTGCAACTCTTTAGTAATGTTGATTTCAAAGATTTGAAATCACAGTGTAGTCAATAGAGTTGGAAAAGGTACAGGAGTACTGTACTCAAGTAAAAGTACAGTTACTTTACTTAAAACTTGCTTAAGTAGAAGAAAAAGTACAGATTTCAAAATGTGCCCAAAAAAATTACTAGTACACAAAAAACTACTCAGCTACAGTAAACTGAGTAAATGTAATTAGTTACTTTTCACCCATGCTGCTAGGATTCACTCCAAAAAACAAGAGAAACATGAAAAAGATTTTAAGTGGTACATTCTATCCACTATTGTAAAAGAAATCCTTAAAATGAGTCAATTTGAAATAAAAAATAAACCTACCGTAGCTAAGAAGAAATTTTTTGCTCAAACTTAAGTAACGTGTTCAAAGACTCTTTAAAATTAAATTTTTACATAAAGCTTTGTGCAACATCATATGCATCAAATTATGGGGGCCATAGGCTGAAAAGTTTTGGAAACCCTGATCTAGAGGATACAGAGGGTGTCCCAGTACGGATTACACTCTGCAGAGAAAAAGACAAACATCCCCACTCTCTGATGATCCAAGGGGAAGACTCAGTATTTGCACATGCAGCACTTCATCCCATCTAACAGACATTGTGTTTTAAACAAGCTAATAATCAAACCGGATATGTCAGGCTGGATAAAAGCCTGCCTCTCCTGTAGTTTCCATTGCACAGTCACTGCTGATTCATGCACTCCGCTGTCCACAGAAAAGACTTTCATTCACAATACCCCCTCTCTACTGATGAAGTCAACATCACACCACTGACCAAAAGTAGTGTTTTCAGTTACATCATCTTTGACGGGACCACTTGAACGCTTACAATAGTCCTATTCTTACACTGTACTGACATTTAAACTTGTCAGTAATTTAAATATCAACAATATATCAGGCACTTATATCACAGTCTTTAGCATAATATAAAATTAAGCACGAGATGTATACAGTAATTGTAAATAAATAAATAAAGCACCAGAAATATCACTGTGTTTTGATTATGTTTTTCTGGGTGCTTAAAGATAATATTCCCATGATCAGGCTGTTATGGAAGTAAGAGATGGGATATTTGAGACCAGGTCAACTGTACTTTCTCCTGAAGACAAAGGAAAGCTGCAGTGAGAAAGAAGAGACACTAGTTAGAGGTGAAAGGAATGTAAAACAATCTACACACACCAACAAAGGAGATAGTATGTGATATCCCAGGGGCAAATCTGAACAAAAAGGCACATTTACGACAGCTCTAAGCCACACAGTGGCAACACAATCAGGAATAAATCCAAATGTAACATCATCTATGCACCACAAGCCACAAAGCTGTTCAGATCTTTCTTTATATAACCACTGATGATGGTGATATAATTGACAATTCCCTTAATCACTTACTATACTAGAAAAAAAAAAGGACATTTATCCTCGACTTTCAAAACACATCGGATACTGACGGAGCTTTTGGTATGTATTCTGCATTCATTTGGTCCATATTTCAGCATGTTTTCTCAAAACTTATCAATATGGACCAGATGTTGTAATACCTGTAGTAACCATTGGGGCAGTGTTGAGCAATTAAGACAGCTGTTACAGTCAGAGCAGTATGACACAACGCAGAAGAAAACTACAAACATTTCCGATGTTATCTCATGGAAACTGACGACTACAAAAGCACAACTGCAGAAGGACAGATGGAGCAGCAGCCAAGGAGTTATAGTGACCTTTTAGACAGCCACCAATCTCTTTGCATTTTTTCTCCAATTTTGCAATCTGGATTTAATATGTCATTATTTTAAGTTTCGCATTTAATGTATGAATATGAATTGTTGTATTGTATTGAAGGGAAAGATCATTTTCATGTTAAGAAAAACATACAAAACCAATAAAGTATTTTTCTAAACAATTCTAACTTGAATGTTTGCTAATGTGGATAGCTCTATATCTCCACTAGAAAAAAAATGTATTAAAATCTTATTTTGACCTATTTCAAGTTAAGAAATATTACACCTTCTGAAAGACAAATTACGATTAAATCTAAATTTAGATTGATTGCTTAGCCTTAAAATTTAGCGATCTATTTTCAAAGGGAGCATAAACGAGCCTTTCAACTCACCATCACAATGACATGCTAAAAGACAACCTTATTTTCATCCTGTTATGTACTCATACTTCTGACAATCTTAGGGGTGTGAATCCCTCTGTCTCAAGACAACTGCATTTGAATCTCAATTAACAGGCTACAATTCAATTCACTGACGATTCATTAAAATACAGAATGATTCTGTCTGATCTGATTCGATTTGGTTTGATGTTAAAACTGATTAAGGAATCAAAAGAACTTTTTGCTTTAACAAAAATTAGGTGAAAAAAGGAGGAAAACAAGGTGATTTCATAACAGTCTAAGTGTCTTTGAGCTTATTTAAAAGAGAGACTAAATCCCAGCGTAAACATTATGACATTATGTTTATGAAATGAAGTTTTCATCACATCTATGTCAAGGTGTCCTACTTTGAGAGCTAGTTGGAAGCCAAATATTAAAATGAGTTTTTACATAAATCTTTGTCCTTCTGTACATGGAACTTCGCTAGCTTTATTAATCCTGATTACAGTAAAAACTAGGGGTGGGAATAACTAGAGGCCCCACAATACAATATCATCACAAAACTTTTGATCACTATTCGATATTATTGCGATTTTAAACATTTTGGAAATACACAGAGTACTACGATATCATATATTGCAATATATTGCAATAAATGGCATATTAATCCTCATGTGAGTATTCAGTCTACAAGTCAAAACATTGTTGTCTCCTCTCTCTGTACCTGACTGTTCTTGATTGTTTTCATTCTTAAATTAATTCACTGGAGATCAACTGATCTCTATCTTTTCAGATTAATGTATCAGTGGGCTCAGACATATGACTGTCACCAAATCAATCACCCTGGTTAACATGCTACAGTTGTAAACCCCGGGAGAAAAACGGGCTCTGATTACAGTATTAACTGAGTTTTAACAACAAGAGTGTGTAATATTCAGGTCTGTTTGTGCTATGTATAGGGTCAGCATCTTAGTTAACAAGTGAGATTTATTAGCTGCTGTTGTTCTTAATCACTTTTCCCCAAGGAGTACAGACAGGCAGATATTTCTGAAGTTATCCTTCCTTCATACTGAGTCCACATGATCCGATTTCTGAGGTGGAGAATTGTAACTGTGAGATGTTCCCCCAATGAGCAATGAGACATACCAGCTACCTGCGAGCACCTATGGCTACCGTAACTCTCATTAAAGGTAAAAGGTCACCACAGGTCATGCCAGATTAAAGACGCTGAACCAGAGCTATAATAACAAGCAGCAGGGCCTCAGTGATCTCTAAGGTTTAAAACCGGTCCATAGACTGATTCATACTTCATTTCTAATGATGCACTTGGACCTATGATATTCAGATCGGTTTGCAGATCCACAACAGTACTGAGATGCTTCTGTGACAGCGTACTGCACTACAACTTCAGTTTCAAAGAGGAAATATTGATATTGATATTGTTTGTCCACATAACTGGATGAATTTCTCGCAAAAACAAACAAATAGTAAATGTGCAAACCTCATCACCAAGGTAATTCAGTTCATTACCTTGAACTGAACAGTTCATTGCTGTGGGAAAGACGGGCCCTTTGAAGCGGCAAAATTAACAACACCATTACATTTCTATTAATGAGTTATGGCTTCCAAAAAGGAGAGCAGAGTCAAACTGCTTGTTTTTTCAGCTCTGTGTTCCCACTGACCATTCATGTGTATCTCTCCCTCCCTTGCCATTAGCCATGCCGTGATGCTGGGAAGGAGAGAAGGTGAACCCCACTCAAAGTTGCCAAAGTACAATCAAAGGACAACCAATGGACTGTCCAAATGAAATCAAAGGTTTTCATTTGTCTAATAAACAGACAAAAATCTGATGAGATTGGCTACATATCTGAATAGAGACTTATACAACAGCTGCAAATGGCTGAATGTCCAAGTAGAACAGCTTAAAGGCTCCAATGCTCAAAGAACTACAATGAAAGTGGTCAGAAGAAGAATTGGAAAATTCCCCTTACACAAACATCTTATTCCTGACTGTCATTCTGAATTATGGACTTGGGGCTTACAGAACAAATCTGTATAAGCACTATAAACAGCTGTGATTGCTCTGAGTCATCGAGTGTTTTCAAGCATATTACCCATGCAGGACATTGGTGCAACACTCCCACAGAAATGGCATCCATTTGGAAATTGGCACTCCCCAAATCCAACACCACTGCTAAGTGCTTGCTGGGCAACAAGCCAGCAATAAGAGACAGTTTCCTTTCAATCAATCTCACATGTCCAATCACACCTTCTCTGTGAGGAGTATTAATTGTTTTCACACAAAAATGTTGGCCTGTGTTTAAACATGTCAGGGAAAAAAGACATGTTTCTGTCCTTGTCTGACTGTTCAGTACTATCCGTACATTATGCAGTGTTATGAGGAGGAAGCACCTCAGCATCCACTTTGATTCACACAATCAGCATCACGTCAGAGGAGGAGACTGATGACTTTAAAGAATTCTGCTCCTTCACATCTGTAACCTTGGCTGGGTTAAATGTTTAATATAATACAATAAAGTAAGTGATATTTTTTTGTCCATTTGTACAAAAATCTGACACTCTTGCAAAGCATTTTGGCCCCAAATTCTTACTGGTCTGTGAACATGAAAAACACTTTGGTACAATGCCTAGAAATTACTGAGCTAAAATAAATATTTAGACCACCCGAATGCCACAACAATAAGCTTGCCTTCCATTATACTCAACTGAAGCATCATAAATATCACAAATAACATAAGGAAATATGAAGATCTGAACACCGAGCTATTAAAGTATTCGTTCAGCTGTGTGACATTTGCAGCCATCATGCTCTTACTCAGATTTGCCCATGTATTTCTGAGTCGCTGTGCTAAAGATACAGTACATAGACATACATGACATATAATAGTCATGCTCGCCACAGTAACTGATGCAGAAGGAGCTTAAGCTATTTGTCAGTTTGTCACTTATGTTGTCTGTTCTTCATGTTTTACAGAACATCTGTGTTCACATGCTTCTCCAGCAAAATCCTACAACACTGGACTCATACTATAGTAATGATGATATTGCACAGCCCTAACACGAACCCCACAGACACTTGTGTTCAGCAACTTGAATCTGATTTATCAACTCCCTGCTGAACGACAGTGACCTCGACTTTGACCTGCCGGAAGACAGTGGGTCAATTCAATTTTATAGTCAAACATTAAGGTTAATTGTACCAATAAAAAATCTGTTATGAGCAAATGGCTTACATCATACTGGGCATAAAACTGTGAACATTACTCATAACAAGATAATGATGGCTATTACTGCAGCTTGGTGTGTGTGAGTGATAAGACAGGTGAGTGACACTGATAGTGACCAACATCGCTCATACCTGTTCTCTGGATGAGTCTGTGAGTCTGTGCAGGTGTGTGCAGGAGGAAGAAAGCTCTGTTGCGCTGCCCTCAGGCCTCGTATTACTGCAGGTGTGTCAGGTGTTTGTAAGAAGTCAGTAAGAAGAAGAAAGTGCAAGTGGGAACAAGAAAAGTTTTTAAGAAGATAAGTTACATATTTCATCTTTCTGAACTCCAACGTATTTCCTGTCTGGTGTTTTAGTCTTGGTGGAGATGGGATTTCTTTGATGAAAAAATAAAACTGTTCCTTTAACATTTTTAAACGCAGGTGCAGAAGCCCAAAGGCCTACAGATGTTCACTCATATGCTTTAACTACACACAGACAAACAAGTCTATGAATGGTTAAATTCATTCTATGACAGATATGTGACTTTTATAACTTTTGTCTCATCTGAACTCTATGAAAAACATTTATTTGGTTGTTTTTTGTTCATTTTAACAGGATAGTGGGCGTAGTCAGCAACTGAGATGAGAGAGTGCAGAATGAACCAGAGGTAAGGAGCCAGATTCTGATGATTCTGTCAGACATATTTATGAGGCTACTAGTGTCCAAACCCCCAGTTTAATTTAACTTCTGATATCCAGGCATCAATTAAAGCTGTCAAGATTACTCCTGATGAATTTAGGTCCATAATTACAGTATTGATTTCTTTTTAAATCATGATAAATTTAATGAATTATTGTCTCTTTTCACAGCACTTTGGTTAAGGCAGTGCAGCATCTCCCTGCAGCCACAGTGATGTAAAATAAGTTCAGCTCTGCTGCTTAATGTCTCACTTCCCTTTAAAACTCACAGACAGCTCAGTAGACAAGTCAAATGTCTTCTGCACCTTTTCTTATCAAACATTTATCTTTTTTACTGTGCCTGTATGTACTTGAAGAGCCAGAAAAACATTTTTTTTCTGTGGTTAATTTCATGTCATTATCTTTGATCTACCTATGAAAGCAGGTCTGTATCCAAAAAGGGAATCAGGTAAGCTTAGTTTAAGATGGTAGAACATCCTCAGTGACAAAAAACAAAACAGTTTGAAATGCAATACAGTGAAATTTTAAAATGTGATAAAAAGTAATGGTTCTCAACTGGTAGGTCAGTACCCAAAAGTGGGTTGCGAAGCTCTTTCAAGTGGATCGTGAAATGTTTGCCAGGGAAAAAATCCAGCAAAAAGTCTGTTGTATGAAAGCCCTAAGGGCACATACATATTCTATAGGTTTCCCTGTGAAGATGAGTAAATTCTTTATTATATATAGCCTATACATATATATATATATATATTTATATATATACAATATATTGCCAAAAGTATTTGCTCACCTGCCTTGACTTGCATATGAACTTAAGTGACATCCCATTCTTAATCCATAGGGTTTAATATGACGTCGGTCCATCCATTACAGCTATAACAGCTTCAGCCCTTCTGGGAAGGCTTTCCACAGTGTTTAGGAGTGTGTTTATTGGAATTTTTTTCCATTCTTCCAGAAGTGCAATTGTGAGGTCACACACTGATGTTGGACGAGAAGTCCTGGCTTTGTTATAATACCACTGAAAGTTGACTGTGGAATATTTAGGAGCGAGGAAATTTCACAACTGGACTTGTTGCACAGGTGGCATCCTATCACAGTACCACGCTGGAATTCACTGAGTTCCTGAGAGCGACCTGATCTTTCACAAATGTTTGTAGAAACTGTCTGCATGTCTAGGTGCTTGATTTTATACACCTGTGGCCATGGAAGTGATTTGAACACCTGATTTCAATTATTTGGATGGGTGAGTGAATACTTTTGGCAATATAGTGCATATATTTAGAGTAGCTTGACAGAACATGATCAACTTTGTCCAATTTATTTTAGGATAAGATAAGAAAACGTTGTTGTATATCACACTGCATAAAACTGAATCTGCCGCGGACATAAAAGCATAAAACAGACAGTAATGAGCAACTTAACTGCACTTCCTATAATATAACAGTCATAATCCTCATGAGAGGAAATTACTCGTACTCTTTCATGACCTGGAGTTACCTGAGTGTAACACTGGATGTACTTACTTTGATTTGGGCTCTGAGGTTTCCGTTCTTTAGCTCTTATGATCATGGTGACTCTTTCAGACCAGAGGAACTGTGTCAGAGCTTAAACAACAGTCTGGGCACTGACTCCGCTATAACGTCCTGTAACGGCACTTCCGGTGACTTTTTAAGCATCAGAGTCGGTGCCTTGCCAGTACCATCTAAGGTAAATGTGTACTTTGGTGGGTTAAATGCATGAGCCAATAAAATATCAGCAACAAAATTTCTTAAAATGTGTAATAGTTTTGAGAGTTCATGTCATATAATCATTACTTTTTTAAGTTACTCACATTTTTCAGAATTACAGTTAATGGTCTTTTCTGAAAGCTTTTATTGACAGAATTTTGTGGAAAAAAAACACTGAAATAAACACATGAGGGTACATTATCTCATGTTAGGACAAGAAGTTAATACGGCTAGCATCAATTCAGTTGTGACTGTTTATAGGACATCTGTAGCATGACAAGGTCACATTTGGTAGAACTAAAGGGAAAACTGACACCAGTGAGGATGGAGGTGCTCTTTGGAGAGGGAGAATCATCCATAATTACAAACAAACGTCCACTACTGACTGTGGAGAGGTGGCTGAAATCTTGATTTCTCTTCTTTTGGTTTCATCAAAGAACATTTTTTAAAACATTTTCCCAACTTATCACAACTGTAAAATATTTCGGGAGTTTATACTAAACACTGTAGGGTTGGTATTAGAGATGAAAGCTTGCGAGTATCAATAAATAACCGTGCTTAAATATCAAGGTAAATCATTTCTAGGCAGCATGCTGTGTAGGTTTGTTTACTGACGTTGACCGGAGATGTAAATAAACACGTCACAGCAGAGAAGGAGGCATTGCTGTCTCCTCTGTTCTCTTGCCTACCTCTCACACAAAGACAGACAAGTAGGCCTATAGGACAGTTTAGCCATAGGCTAATCAATTTACAAGCTCAAAACACATCATCATCATCGTGAATCAAATTAAACCAAAATGCAAAAGGCGACCTTAGACTGTCGACTTAACAGGAAAAAAAAGAAAGAAAAAAAAGAAAACTCAGTCCGTAAGAGTATTTATGACCAACAGGACATCAGGACAAGATGCCACTTACAGAGGACATCCACTCACCTAGGATTGGCCTTTGTAACCAGCATGATGCTTGCTGGAGCATCATACCGGTGTACAGGTAACAGCAGAAGTTTCATCTGATGCCTGAATGTACATGCAAGAGAGACACAGACTTTGCCTGTGCACTGTGCAGCTCTATTGATTCTGATGGTGTTTCTAAGCGGACTTCAATGCAAATAAGTCACAGAAATGAGAAAACTCACAGTTCTGGCTTTCAGCCAACAACACAGAAGTGGAAGCCTGATATGCTAACGTGAAAAACAGCACATCCTTACAGTGTGACAACTGGGCACGCACACATCGTCACTGTGGTTCAGAAATGATGTATTTGTCAGCCCTAGATAGTGCAGAGAAGCACAAAGATACCAAAGAAAAACAGATTATATGGCCATATTTTCAATCTTAAGCTCTTTATCAATCTGAGTCCTTATCAAAACCACTATCACTGTGGGGTGTAACAGTTCACAGAGGTCACAGTTCAGTTTGTACCTCTGTTTTGGAGTCACAGTTTGGTGTAGATTTGGTTTAGACAAAAACAGAAAGGCGACAGATTTGTAATTCTAAATGTCCTTCACTCATTATTAGTATTATTTTAGAGGACTAACGAAAATCTTGGGATGTCCAACAATGATATTCTAGGGCTGAAACTTTGAATTTCAAAGTATTTCAAAGAGAAGGGATGGGAATTGATAAGATTTATTGATATCTATGTCCTTATTGATTCTGCTTATCATTTCCTTCCTTTTTGGAAAAAGTACAAGTTAGTACTTTTTCTTCTTACTCCCCATCCCTATCAGTGAAACTATTAAGGGTTAAACCAGATGCTTTTAATAGTTTACTTACTCACTATGATTATCTTCTGCTAATTGAAGAAGGGTTATACCTGGTCCTGGGGCTCCACATTACTAAAACCAACCCGCTCTGAGTTAAACGTCTAGTAGATGCATTTGTTTATGTTTAATAATAGCTTTCACAATGGGAGACACATCACTTAGAATTTAATTTGACATTTCCTACTCACAGTTTTGTTAGGAAAAAGGACAAAGGAAGTACAAAATGATGCACTTAAACTGTGAGAAAAATGCATTCAGAGTGGGACAAGTTGGTGAAAAATGCCTGCTTTAAAGTTCATTTTTGAAGCCAATTAACTTAAATGAACACACCTGTGCAGGTGAAATTTTCAAAGCCTGATTCTGGACTTTTTAAAATATAACAGTAGCCCAAGAATGAATTTTACTCACAAATACTATTTTTGAAAACACATTATTAACCTTTACATCGTTTTCAATTCGCATTATACAACAGCCTTTAACATGTACCTTTCTAACAACATTTTGAGAAATGAAAATAAAGTTTAGCTGCGACCGTGCGCCAAAAACGACCCGAGCACAGTTCACCATCATGCGGCACCACAACAAACTCAGCACCGTCAGCGTGATATTGGTGGTTTATCTGGTTAAAGACGGCTGCAACAAGTGTCTGCACAGTAAATCATCAATGCATGTTCTATAAAATGGTACAGCTGACACTTTCAAAAGGGACATGCTGAATAAAAGCATGTTTGCTAGGTCTTTCTCGTGAGGGCGCCTACCTGTCAATCTCTGCTCCTGTCACTTGCTGTCACCTCTTGTTCCGGTGTGTTTCAGCACTCCAACAAACAGCCTAAAAGTTTCCAAGTCCTGACATCTGTGACGCTAACAGAGTCTCAAACATGAAGTGAATGAGACTGACTGTGAGAAAAGTTTGCACCAGTCAGTGTTCAATGATTCACTTGCACACCAGCGCTGTCAGAAAACACAGTCACATACACAGCTTTGAGCCCGTTGCTGCTGGCGTCAGTTCTTTACTGTCTTTGTACGACACAAAGATCGTATACACAACTTAAGATGGATCACTACGGAAACAAAAAAAAACTTTCGTTGTGCGCTTGTTCCTGTCTGCAAATTAAATTATACTACTACTACTATTACTACTAATAATAATAATAAAAAAATATATATATTTGTGCCTATTAAGGGGAACCTAGTTAGTTAGTTAGTTAGTTAGTTAGTTAGCTAGTTAGCTAGCTAGTTAGTTAGTTAGTTAGCACATTTCTAAATGTACGTGTGCCTGCTGCTATTATATTCTTGTAAAAATAGTTTTGACATTTCTTCCATATAACGATATAGTTTTGAGAAATTGTAACATAGTTGGTGCCTAAAAATTATTACACTGGGTTTTCTGAAACTCCCAGCACATATTTTTTTGTTTTGTTTTGTTTTTTCACTTTTCCTTTTAGCTTTAAAACAATTTCTTGAAATGTACCTTTTTATTTTTTTTTTTTTTTTTTTTTTTTTTTTTTTGCAATCTGTTTGTCTATGTTGCTGCATAGGGCATACATTTTATTATTTTTCTTCCTTTTTATTAAGTCATGCAAACTAATACAGGGCAGGTAAGCACGTGTATAATACAGATACTACACTGTGGAAAAACAGCACTATTTTGGAACAGGTAAGACAGCAGAGAAAAGTAGAAATTCACCGAATTAAGGCATTTTGCCACACAAAAAGTATTTCAGCATTTCAGTTACATGTATCCCCACTACCAATGCTGAAAAATGTTCAGCAACACTGCATATATTTATAAGGCATGCACAACCAAAGAGTAAATGTAATAATTATGAAACAGTACGGCCTTTTGCTTATATTGTTATGGGTCCATAACTTTACAACACACTAACAGGAATAGTTCTTTGTTCTAAATTTCTAATGTCTTCTTAAATCTGGGTCCTTTAATTCATAACATCGTGTAATTCAAATTTGTGGTACAAATCTTATATGGAGTGAGAGCTCTGGTTTATATCCTATCTCTGGTACACATTTAGGCTTTCAGCCCACTCTTAAAGGAACATGTCACAAATTTTCAACATTAATACACTTTGCGACCCCAGCGTGAAAATGCCTTAGTGTTTTGGATAATGAAATAAAATGTACAAATACAGTTTTACACTAGAGTTGTCATTTCACTCACTTGCATGAAAAATATGAGTCTAAACTAGCTAGAATTAGTAAAGCAATTATTGGAATTACTTTTAACCTGAAATAAACATCTGGATAATAACTTTGCCAACAAGTTTTGACAGGAATGACTTTGTGCAGCTACAGCTGAATCCAAACCTTCAACTTGATAACCATATTTTAGAGTGACTTATAGTTTGACATTTGGATAGAAAGTCTCTTATGGTTTACTTTGTCTCCATCAGCTGGTCAAAGTTTGTTAAAACAACTACAATTCTCTTGCGTGTGTAAATTGGTCCTGCCAAATGTAAAGATGACCTTCAGATAACTTTTAGGGAATAAATAATGCATAATACAGCATAACTTATTATACACATTCTGTTTTTTTTTTTCAGTTAATTTTTGATTACTGACCCTTGTTTTCTAATTTTGTTGATTAACCACAGAAACATATATTTTAATCCGAACATAATGTAAGATTATTTATGTCCACATTCTATGTTCCCAGGGCAATCACTTGGATTTTCTGAAATATAAAAGCATGTGAGCACACTTACAAGAGTAAGATAAAATAATTTAAGATGGATGAGGATAGTGCAAATATTCATATGAGGTGAGGCATTTTACTCTTTCCAGAGGGGACAGGGAATGTCCAGGGTGTGTGGGATCAGTGCTGATATTTCTGCACTGATTTTGGAGTCGACCAGTGTAAATGTCCTTGGGGGGGGCAACAGTTTTCCCTGCCACCCTCACCACCTGCTGCAGGTCCTTCCTGACGTCTGCTGTGCAGCTTTTGAACCACACTGTGCAGCAGTAGGCCAGGAGGCATTCAGTTGTGGTCCTGTAAAAGTTTACCAGCAGGTGAGCCCCCCGATGATTTTCCAAAAATGTCCCAAGGAAAGGAAGAAAGACCCCTAGCCCCAACAGCAAGGCCCAAGCAATGTGTGTATGAAATATGGGATATAAATCAAAATAGCTTTCAAAGATTTACATGTGTTGGAGCCAAAACATGTTTTATTGTCTTTGCCTAAACCTAGGTATAACGGTCATTTTTGTATCTATTTTGTATTATGAGTGTAATTCTGGATTTGCACACTAGATGGAGCTCTTGGTTATGCTGGCACAAAATTAAGACTCCAGTCAAATATAATGTGGAATTAGAAGTTAACAGTTTTCAACCATGTTGTTACAATAGATTTAGAATTAGTTTTTAGTTTATTCATCATTATGTTTGTGGAATAATTGGAATTTCTGGTATAATTAATATTTTATTTGTTTGTTGGGAACTCTTAATAAATGGGTGAAAGCATCCAAATCAGAAAGGTGCTCTTGACAGACCAATCTTTGACCAGAATATGTGCAAAAACATCGTTCTCTTATTTTTTTCTCCGTAAGGGACTTTTTTTAGACAACACTGGGTTTATTTAAAAATTATCACTACAATTTTGAATGTAAGTACATTATCAGTTGACCTTTAGCCAACACCAGTCTTAAACCAATGCATTTTTGCATTCCTTGTAGTAATATTTACTCCTGCAAAGAAAGAAAGCATAGCCACAGTGATGGAGTCCAGAATAATTCCTGAACTTTACTATCACTGGTCATACCAGCTGTCACCAGATAGTGAAGGTTTCTGATTCTTCACAGAAAAAAAGCATGACCAATTTAGAAAAAAATGAAGACCAGATTTCAAATAGGATAAATTTGATAAATTATTTCATTTGATAAGCCGGAAAATGTCTCCACTGGGATCTGTAAATTTTGGCTTGTAACGTAGCTTTTTATTGATCTTCTCGACAATAAAATGAATAATATATCCCTCCAGTGCGTAGTTTAGACCCTTTTGGTGACTTCTAGATGATATGTAATCTTTCTGTCTCCAAAAATCATCAATGGCCTCCTGTGAAGTGTCTCCTACTGTGACAATTGCAATAGCGTGTCACTGAATGTTCATTGTTTGTCCGAGTGAGTGGAGGGGGCGTGGCTTAGCCATAGGTCAATTTCTTTTTCATAGAGTCCAGCAACCGCAGCATTAATTTCAGTGTTAAATAACCAGCTAAAACCACACAGGAGCCTTTATAATTTACTTATTCATATAGAGCCTTTCAGAAACATGTCTTTTCTGATTATTTTGTTTTAATTATCTTTTGATCTACCAGTAATGAAATCTTTCTCACATTATATGCGATTAATAAGCTACAAAGCCTATAATTAATCACATGATTTTAATCAGATGACAGCACTACTAATAACATTTCATTAATGTTAAAAAGATATTTCATGTAACTGTAAAAGAAGGCTGCCAGAAGGAAAGATATTATGAAGTCAACTAGAAGGAAAGTGATGATTCAGACTCAACAGGACTCTCTGTTTGTGGTGTGATTGTTTATTGCAGCAACAAAAGATGGAAAGCTAAGCAGACTTGAATACACTTTGAGAAAAAAAATGCAGTCATGTTTGCGTTTCTGAAAACACATTCTTGATCCATGTTAGAGTTGTGATTTTTCCCAAACCAATTCCTCCAATAAATGTTTGTTTTTGCAGCGCTGTCAGAAGATGCTAGATAGACTAAAAAAACAGTTTTAAAAACTGTTTTATAGCAGATCAGCCTAATCACTCCAAACATGAAAGCGTGGACAATTAAAGAGATCTGTGGAGAGAGGCTGAAATTAAATTTCTGTTTTATCCACTGGAGGCACAACACAAGGTAGTTGTTATATTGAAATAAACAGAAAACAATGAATGTGTTTTCAAAATGACCATCACATCAATGACTGTAACATTCACGGTGTGACTTTAACATCCAACTGGCAATGATGCCTTTCTTTATACAATTCTCTTACTGGTACTTTTTACCTAAAATAAGGAGTATTACAGGCTTTTAAACCAGTAACTTGTGATTCAAGCAGAAAACAGGAGAAAAGAACACAGAAATGTCAAAACTAAACTAAACAAGCCAAATATACATCTTCCACTGTTGTGAATGTAGAAACTCAGCTCTATACTGCAGTCATAACATAAAAAAGGCACAAGGAAATATTTCAACAAGGATGAACACATCAAAACAGAGAGCAGAATTTACTTTCACACTGATTCAATCTTTATAAACAAACTTATTTTGCAGAGCAGTGATCTTCACTGAAAATCATGGACCACAAGGCTGTAACTAAAGTGGTCCCAAACAAAAGCATTTCTGTAACATTTCTTTTCTTCAGACCAAGTCTCTCCATGTCCGTTTTAATGTTTCATGGAAAAATAACCCATTAGATTAAGAGGAGACAACAGAGGAATTTAAAGATAGCAGCTTCTTTGTGATACTAAACAGCAAAGTTGTCCGAATTTTAAACTTCAATACAATTGCATGAAAAATCTAAAAAATACTGTTGACTGTTCCAATACAACTGTGACTGTTTCTTGTTTTTACTACTTAAAAAGCATGCAAACTCCTGCACACTTTTTGTGCAGTTTAGACAGTGTGCATAAGTTTGCCAGTATATTTTAAGAGTGGTTTCCCTCTTACACACCTTTTGCATTAAATTGCTGTCTCTTTTTAAGTTTTGGTCACTTTTTCATACCATGGATCATTAAAGAAAAAGAGATCAAAAACATATTAGATCGAAAAAGTATTGCAGTATAGAAATTTTGACAACCTTACTTAGATGGGAAATCCCGCGCTGCAAAGACTCAAATCTTAGCAAGAGTTTGTGTCTAACTTCCTGCAGAAGTATCTCACTATCCTAATGAGCAAAACTCTCCACTCAAGTCTTGATAACATCTTATTTCAAGGTACAAAAGGCAAAAATGAAGAATCAAAAGCTAAAAAAAAAAAAAAACAGCCAATAGAGTGAGCAAATTTGTCTTAAAATAAGACGTTGATGTCTTATCTTTGAAGACACTTCCCTATACTTTTCTAGCCATGTTGGTTGATATTTTCACTTTTTACAAGCAATGCAAGCCTTACTTCTGGCTTGCAATTTCTCATAGCATATACAGAAAATCTGACATTATAGTTAATACTATATAATGCCATTTCCATGACCCCCTGTGGATTTTAAGAGCCTATAGTGTCTCCACTTCCAACCTGTTACACTGTAACATTCACAATTTTAAGTTTAAGGTTACAAAACAGACAGAAAATGCTGGTAGTATTACTTGTAGTTTTCTTAGAGCATTTTGAGATTAGATGATAAGAAAAAACCCTGATTTAATACTTAAAAGTAGCTGGCAAGCAGGATAAGCAGCATAAAAGTAGAATAAAAATTAAGAAAACAGAACTGAATATAATTCATGAACTTCTTTTCATGAAAATCAAAAGTCAAAACCTACATATTTTACAATTTTTGTCTTGCTTGTAAGACTTTTTAAAAGCCTTATTCCTCACTAAAGTGATTCATCAACTTTTGATACTTTCTCAGACTCTGCAGATAGCCTTTATTTTGAAATCAGACTTATTCAGACTTGTCAGGTTTATGAGGCTTAAAGTCAATGTAACCAGATACTTAGGTCAAAAAATAAACAAAAACTCTTGCTTGGATTTGAGTTTTTTTCAGTGTCATGTAAAATCTTAGCACCATCTGAGGAAGCTGCAGCCAGGAAAACATAGAAGGCTTCTAGAGATGCAGACGCTGCGTGCAGTGTGAAGCAATGTACTGTATTTACATACATTATGGGAAACACTGTCCCCGATAATAAAAACATCCACCCCTACAGTGAAATATGGAGGGCACTGCCTCCGATACAGACACACACTGGTAGAATAAAAACTACCTTCTTCTTTTTGCACATTATGGAAGACACTGCTCCCGATAATGTTGGGACGAGAGGTGTACATGCACCAAGGACTTGTACTGACACAGAGCGGGTTAAAGTAAATATCTGCCAATCCAGTGTCAGTTCTAAATAAGTAACCTCATAGCTGTGCGGTTTGCAGAGGTTTCTGATGTTTCTGTGTTCAGTACTGGCCGTCGGTGCGCATGCACACGTCTGTTAGCAGATGCTGCTTTTGTCATTTCGACAGTATAACTGTCATAATTATGGAAGGCACTGCTCCCGATAATTATACATCGTTTTTTCTATAAAAGGTGATAAAAAAACTATTTATAGTGATCTCTGCCACTGATAAATAAATAACACAATAAATAGACGTACGATTTTAGTTTCAGTGCCACATGGTTGGAGATCATCTCTCTTTGTTTTAGAGGCCTGCAGAAGTTTGCGCTCATGTCAGGAGATGGATTAATCCGATTTTTTTCATTATTATTTAATGTGTTTTTTTTAAACTGCATGTCATTGAGACTCAAAGTCTCTTGGACACGCTGATGATTGTCCAAAATCTTACTGAATCCAATTTAAATCTTCCCCTGTAAAATCTGAATCACTGACGATGAGTTGAGCAGCAGATTTCAGCACAGTATGTTTCAGCTACTGACACAAACCAGCTCATGTTTGATCGTAAGGCTCCAGCAGCAGCAGAAAAACCAGCAGTTTTGATCCGTAAGAGCCACGGTAAACAAACGATCTAGTGTTAGCTTATTATATCTGACCACCATGTTAAGATTAGTTAGTCTCTGTGCCTGCAAACAGCTTTTCCTGAGGATGATACTGTGCTGAAAATGCATCACTTTCTCTACATTCAACTCATTCATAGGACAATGTTAGTTTATGTAGTACTGCCACAATAAATGGCTGTTTCAGGTAGATGTTACTAGCACCAAAGTGTTTAAAATGCCACGTAATGAAAGAACTTTTCTTTCCGAGGTTGGGAAAGAGAGGATGACCTATTATTACTGTTATTAATTCATGTTAAGGCAGCAATGAGCATGTTTGAACTTGAAAGTTTGGTGTAATGGAGACTTTTAGAATTGAAAGAGTTTAGGCAGCTGAAATGATCAAACAGAAGTGAAGGCTGTGGCGTTCAGAAATGCTTCCACATTTATCTTTTACTTGATATTTTTAAATCTGTGCTGCTGTGACTTGTTGTATTTTCACAGATGATCTGTTTTCACACTGTCAGTTTTGAAGAGAGGGCCAAACCATGAAGAAAGGGGATAAAGAGTGAATTTTTTTTTAGATTTCATTATCCAAGGCCCAGATGTCTCCTGCGAGTGAGTTAGCACAACCTTGGAGGGTCCAGGTAGCAAGGGCAAACTGGTTGCGGAACTCGTCGGCGTCCATGTTGGGGTTGTCTCTGATGGCTTCAAGGTGGTTGGACAGACCCCTGAGAGTGTGAGGGCCCGATCCCAGCAGGATGTGACGGAAAGGACTTTCACTGGGAGACAGATACGGGGACAGTAAGTTCCTCTCAACCTGCAGAAACAAGAGGAGAAGGAGTGATGATGGGTGGGAGGATTAACTTCACAGCCTCATCAGGTCATTGGATATTTGTACTGTTTTGACAATAACAGCTGATTGAGGTGATTGAGATTAACTTTAATCATCTCTAGTCATCAGAAAGAGGAATGATCATCAGCTCAGCTTAACATTTTAAATCTGAGCTCAAAGTGTGACCTTGTGTGTCAGTGAAAACATTTCTATGTTGTTTCAAAATCAACGTTTCTCTAGCCCAGGTCAGACCAAAGATTCACGATGAGATGGGTTGACACTTGCAGCTACTTGCGACTGGCAACTCTGGGACTAAAAGCCAACCAGTTCACACCGCTGCAACCAGAGGAGACAACGCATCTTTTTTTAATAGCAACAACTCTCATAATCACTCAATGTAAAGGGAATATTTTTTAAGTTACTGCACAATAAATATGCCCCTACACGAGGGACAGTTATTCACCTGAACAGAAAAAGTAGTTTTAGTGGTTGAATGTTAAGCTTGATTAATTTTGGACTTCTCAGAGAAGCCCAGTGAGCCGGCTTAAATTTGGGTATAAAAAGGTGAAATTCTCATTCCTGTTCAAAACAGTAAAATGTGTAGAGCTACTAAAAATGAAAGAGTCCAAATTAAAGCACTTCATGATCCTGGACGGTCTCTGAGACAAATAGGGAAAGACAAAGAACTCTTACAGTGTGGTCAAGTATGCTTTGGAGTCAATACCTGAGACCAGTACTAACAACATGCATCAAGGACGAGGCAGGAAACGAAAGTTAACTAAAGCAGATGTCAGGCACCTCAAGATTTTAAGTACTAGAGAGAGAAGGAAGACTATTGCTGATCTTTAAGCAGAGTCTGAGAAAGTCTCCAGAATGACTATAAGCAGACAACTGATGGAACAAGGCTTAAAGGGAAGAATAGCTGCTAAGAAGCCATTACTGAGGCTTGCAAACATCCAGAAACCCTCAGATTTGCCAGGGAGCACAAACACTGGACTGCTAATGACTGGAAGAAGGTACTCTAGATGGACGAGTCCAAGTTTGCACCCTTCAGTCAGAATTGTTGTGCTGTCTGCAGAAAAGCTGGAAAACGTTTTGATGCCAGATGCACCCACAGTGGAACACAGCGGAGATTCCATTATGGAATGGGGTTCCATGTGTGGAAACAGCGTGGGCAAATGAGTCAAAATTGACGGTATCTTGAACAAGAACGTCTACCACAACATCTTAGTGCATCATGGAATCCCTTCTAGACTGAATCTGATTGGTCATGGGTTCATATACCAAGACAATGACCCCCAGCAGACTTGAAGCTGTGACAGCAGAGACTATATGACCAAGAAAAAGAAATCTGGATAGTGGACTGGCCAAGCCAAAGTGCAGATTTGAATCTTATTGAACAAATTAAGGATTTAGTGGATTGAAAGATTGATCATGCACAAGTTTAATCTAAAGCAAGTCTGTGGGAGGAGCTAGAGACTATTAAGGACTCAATAAAAAAAGAGACTGTGGAAAAGTTCATAAAAAACAATGCCATCAAAAATACATGCTGTTATCGAGGCCAAATGAGGCCAGATAAAACATGACTCTTTACTAGTTATTATGTGTGACAAGTATTTAGTTGTTTCAGTTTGCCAAATATATAACAAAACATTTTTCGTTTTAAACTGTTTTTTGAAGGATTTCTTAAATGTTTCTGTTTTATGATGGCTGTACGCCTGCTTTGATCTGAGTTCTTTGCAGTGTACCAAACTCAGGTTTTCAGGTGGTAAAAAAAAGTGCTAAAAATGCCAAATATACAGTAGCTTACACTTTGACTGACATTGGCACCTAGGTCAGAGTTTCTTAAAAATAATCAACAGTTTAACTAGCAATTCATACTGTACAACTACAATTCAATAAAACAATGGGTTTTTCCTTTGTAAAGCTGTGTGCAACAATTATTTCATTTTTGGATTATTAAAAAGATAAATATTGTAGAAGAGAAGTCTTACAGCCATGATACGATCATTAATGATTCGGCACAACTCGATGTCGTCCAGGTTGCTTTTCTGGATGTCTGTCATCAGGCTGTCAGAGGCACGGCTGTAGGAGCCTTGGGCTGAAATCAGCCACTGCACCGTCAGGGCCTTGGGCAGCTTCTGGGGCTGCAGCTGGAAACACAATCACAGCAGTAGTTTAGTGTTTATGGATAACAAGTCAAATAGATCATTTCCTAAGCCAGGTTGGGTTCTTAATCAAACAACTAGAGGAAAATGTGCATAAAACGTCATTAAAAGGCACTGATGATTAAATTGGCCTTTTTAAACTTAAAAAGAGGTTACAAAAAGGGTACAGCTTCCATCTTCTTCTCTATTCAGACCAAAGTCTTCACAGCCAATTCGACTATCGAGAAAGGTCAAAAAAAGTCAGCAGAAAAACATAAGTATTCTCACCCTTCGCAATTTCATGACTTTTGCATTGATCTTAACCACTTGAGCGCGTATGATCTTGTCGTACTTCTTCACGTCAAAGCGCAGCAGGTGATCGTGCACAAGCCTCAACACTATGTGACCGGCAAACTTGGCCGCCGCTTCAGTCAGCTGAGGAACCAAACTTCTGGTGGCCCTGTTCAGATTCCCCTGGGTGTCCAGTGCTGTGCCGAAGAACGGGTATTCCTGAGAGGAAAAACCGGAACGTCAATATGCATCCAGAATGAAAAACTTTGGTACAGTGAATATCAAGAGCAGACGACTTACTTCTGTGTCCGACTTGAACCTGAATGAAAGCGAGGGAATGCCAGAAAAGGCGACAAATGGATACGCAGCATCGTTCATCATCAAAGATTGAAGCCTGGAAATTAAACAGGAAGGATTTAGCTTTAGTTTTGGTTTCATGTAATACAGATAAATATTTATTTACAATGTACTGATCGAAACTTTATTGACCCCGGGATGGATTTAAAATGTGTTTCTTACTGACAGACAGACTGCTGCTTTGTTAGACTTTAATTCTCTTCATGAACTAATAAACATAAATAACCAACTAGAAAAGGAAAGATTTAAACCTGAATCTTCTGATTTTATGAATTTTAGCTTGTTTTATGTTTGAAGGTGAATCAGAAAACAAATCAAACATTGAACTCCATACTGATTCACTCTTAAATATTTATTTTATTAAATGTATTCTCAATATTTCACTATAAATGCTTATTTCAAACACTCTTTAAATCCCAGCCCATGAGTTATTGAGTCTTTTAAAACTGCTGGTGCTCTGTTCTATTTACATTTAGTTTTGTCAGTTTATCATCTTTTATAAACTCCATTTCTCCTCTATTATTTATCTCTGCTGGTGCTGTGAAGTTGCACTGATGTCCACTGCGAAGCAGCATCCAATTAGAGAATGATATCCAATAAGGGGGCGTGTTTTTGAGTAAAAAGAGTCTGAGAGAGCCTACTCTCATGTGTCTCTGCTCATCGGTCTTCAAATCTTAGTCATCAGTCTTCGGTCCAGCTAAGGGTCTTTGGAACAGGCCTTAAGATGGTGGATCAGAAACTACTTCCGGTTCAACTGAGGACTGATTCATAAACGGCATGGGATATGACTAAAGTAAGGCAACAGAGCAGCAGCAGCAACATTAGCAATCCTGTGGCTAAAATGTTATGGAAATACTTCAAGCTTGAGAATGAAAACAGTTCATTAGCCACTTGAAGCATCTGTAACAAGACCGCTGCTACACTGAAGCAACAAACTCTGGACTTTAAGAGAGACAAATACCTTCTTTACCCAAGGTGGGTAAAGAAATAAGAGTGAAGAGTAAAAAGTTCTGTAGCTGCTCCAGCTGCACTTTAGAAATGTCACTGTGATAATAAGAGCACCATGTATTTGATCCTCAGGTGTTACTGCAATGTTAGTGTTCATATAGGGTTCATATCTCAGACTAAGCTGCTACATTTTAACAGGGATTTTTGTTTTGAATCTGTATTATTCATTTGTTTTTGATCTTGTACCTATTCAAGTCAAACTGTTGACACCACCTTAAAGTGGATTTGGGGTTTTCTGAAGTAATTTTTTGAGTTTAGTTTCTGTTGTGACTACTGAAGTCAAGCTAATTGAACCATTTTTACATGGGATTCTAATATTTCAAATTCACTTATTGAATGTATTAGTTATTGTGACTACTTAAACTGTTTACACCACTTTTAAGTTGAGCTGAGGTTATTTTTATTCACTGTTTCATTCATGTCTGGCTTTTGACTGCTCAGCTGTTAAAGTGGATTTTTGATTCTTGTCCAATTTAATTCAAACACTGCACTAGGCGAATATGCAACTTTATTTTTTGACTAATTTAAAGTGAAACAGCTATTACACCACCTGAGTAGAAACTTGATTTTGAGTGTTTTAGACACTGTTAGCTGTACTACGTTAAATGGAATATGCTTGAGACATCTAGTAATTATTCTGTTTAATAAATTCATTCTGTACACAAAAACCATTAAAACTCTAATCCAGGCAAATATGAGTATCAGATCGGGATCGGCGACACAAAATTTGCTAGAAAAAAGCTCAGCTTTTGTGTGATCAGGCTTTTACTGCAGGTAGTAAGGTGAGTGAGGATGTGACCAGACTAATGGTCTAGTCAAACTTACACATCTGTTTCCCAGTTGCCTTTTCCAAAATTAGAAAAGATAGTTCCCGCGTTGGTGAAGTTCACCTGAGGAGAAGAAGGTTGTTTTAAGTTTATTTCATATTAACTCCACATAACGACCAAACCGCTACTTTAGTGGGTGACAGAATTAAACTGGATGGCTCATCTGGCAGGACAAGATCATAAAATCAATAAACTTTACCATTCTTTCATGTTTTTCAACAACGTGTTTGATATGAAAAACATAAAAATTTCAATGATCAACAGAATCCAGATAAAGTTGTAAAAAAACTACAGACTTTTGGTTTTATTTCAACAAAGCCTAACACTACTTTTTAATTGCCCAAAATTGCTGAAAATGTTCAGTAACAAACCACTGCAGACTTATTTGTAGAATTTAGACCATGTGCTGGAGTTTGCTTTGCATTTTTTTTTTTGTGATCAAAAGTAACAAATTACCCAGTGACTGTTGTCTGGGGCTTTTATTTTGTCTACATGGTATGGAAACAGGGAATCAATATTACTTGATTTTTCAGTGAATCATATCAGAATTTGAATTTCTTGTTTTGCAACCCATCTGAAAAAAACACAACAAAAATAAAAGCACTATATAAAAAAATCTATGATATGTATAAAAGGTCAAATTTACTGCACCTCTGAACATTACAGAAAAAGAACAGATAATTCACTGACATTTCTCCAGCATTGACTCACCTCCTTCATAGCACTCAGGACCAGATTGTGCATCAAAGGACTCGCTGCTACTTTGAATCCAGCTTGACCTGCAAAAAAAGACACATCCAGCTGTTTTAATTTACTTTAATTATCACACAGTAACTCAGGGTTTGGTGGTTAAAAGCATGATAAACTACACACCTGTTACCACAGCATCCAGGTTGATGTAGGCGAAGGCTTTGCTGCTCAGAGATGAGAGATAACCCTGGATCAACCAAAATACAAACAGCATCAAAGAAGAGTTCATGCACAGATAAACACCACTTTAGCAAAAACAAAACAATAAATAAAAATGCCGTTCAGAAAGCATGTCGTATAAAATTAATTGCAGCTCTCACCTCCAACCACTCGGTGGCACCAATGTTCCCATATTCTCCACCACTCCAGCTTGCAAACACAATACTTCTTCTTGGTTTGAATCCATCTGTGAGGAGAACACAAAGTCTGATTAGTTTAAACAAACAGGACCTTGGCTCAATAAAAAAACTTATTCAACATTCCTTTCCTATCACATTTCTTCAGCTGCCCATATACTCAAATCTTTGCTAGTGGATTGTCCAATTTGTAATCAAGAATATCTCCTCCTCGTTTACTATAAGCTTCAATTAAATGACGAGATTAACAGTACACCTTATTTCAAGATAAATAAAGAAAATGAATTTGATCCCCCACCCCCAATTGCCATCAGCTATGTACATTTTTGAAGGAAAAAAGGTTGGCAAATTCAGCAAAGACATCACAAAAAGCCAAAAAAATCATGTTGACTAACAAGTTAAAGTATTATTACCAGATTTTCTGCAAATATGACATGGTTTGTGCGGTTCCTAATTCATAAAGCTAACTTAAAGATCAAAAAAATTATAGATAACTCTCTGGTGTAAGTTGGATTTATTTATATGTATGCAAACCTAAAACATAAATTGGGTTAGATGACTTTCTGCACCCTGCAAAGCTGCTGAACACGACGGACAAATGTACAGCCTAATATTACACTGTAAAGTATATTAATTAGGGGTGGGTAAAAATATCGCTTAATCGATGCATCACGATATTTCCTCCCCCAATTCAATATCGATTCAGCAAATCCTCAGAATCGATTCACCTCCTGGCCAGTGGGGGTCGCTGTGCGTGTGATACGCATTGTATGGACGAAGGCCGCGCTCGACCAAACAACAACAACCAACCATAACCATGTCATGTGAGGTTTATCACAATTTCCAAGAGGACAGAAATAGTCTTTAAGTTTACATGCACTTTACTTTTTCAGTGTTTATACAGAACTGTCATGTTTTTTACTTTTGTACTCCATCTGCACAACTAAGTTATTATTTTGCAAATGTTTATTTTCAGATGTTTTATTGCTCAAAAATGTGAGGTGACGTACCAAATATGTTCACATGGGCATGAAAATAATTATTAAAAAATTGTCAACAGGTTATTTGTGTATTTCTACTTCTTACTGAATTGACATTGAAGCACTTAAATCAATATCGAATCGAAATCGAATCGAATCGCAACCTAAAGAATCAAAATCGAATTGAATCGTGATGTTCTTAACAATGCCCAGCCCTAATATTAATAATTAATCATTTTAATTATCAAAAGCAATTCAGGCCTTATTTTGCTCTTTTTATGTTGTAAATGTTGCATAAAGTAAACATAATGTGACATTCTTTACCATGATTAGACAAATCTTGTTGCTTAGATCTGAGTTTTTTTCAGTGTGGTAACGTAAAGAAGATCTAACATGAAGGGAACGTCTTTTTTATACAATTCAGCACTATTTTTGTCTAAGAAACTAAATAAAAAAGCCGCTGAGGCCACTCTTACCGCTCTCAACCATGTCTGAGATTGATCGCGCCAGCTCAACAAGGATGCTGGTGCCAACAGTAGATGCAGCGAAACCTGGACCCCATGCATCCCTCTGGGCACCAATAACCACATAGCGGTCTAAAATTTAAGGCAGAAAAAAATGATGAGTAGAAATTCATGGATAGATTTTGTCTACATCAAATAAAAACCTGGTTGTACCTGAATCCACAAAGCCTTTGATGACCCCAAAGATGTTGTTTATCCTCTTCTCTGTAAGAACATTGTTGACCTCCACGGTAATAATGTCGCTATCTCCTCCCAGTTTGTTCATCATCCCCCATCCCTCAGGCATAGCCTGACCGCCCAGTTCACTGTGGATGCAGAGAGTAAACTATGATGCCAAACAAACAGCTGGTCTAAATGAGGCCCCCTGCTATCTCTAATCAGTTCTCTTTTTAAGTGTCTTTTAGAGGCTTACTCTAAAATATTTGTAGCCTGAGACTTGGAGATGGTCTGTGCCAAGATTTGTGGAAGGCCTGAAGACTGGACTGGTGGAAACTGGGTGTGGTTGAAGGAGGGGAAGCCTGGGGTATAGGGATCTCCTGAGCCCATGTGGACCTGTAGGACACGAAGGGAAAAGGAAGTAAGATTAGCAACTTTGTTGCCTTTTGATTGAGTCTCTTTGAAAATTGATCACAGGCCACAGACCCTGCCTTCTTCAAGTTCACAGATGGAACATGAATCAAAATATATTAAAGGTACATTAAGTAATATTTTGACAAACCCAGTCATGATGTAATCTGGCTAATTTAAATTTAAGTTTTTTAATTGTTATTGGATATTATAAAATATGTAATATGCCACAAATATCAGTTTTGTTGATGCCAAGTAAAAGAGAAACAGTGAGAGGAAACATGACAAACACAAACAAGAGCATCACTAAAGTTTCTATTACAGCAGAGATGCTGTGGGATGACCTCAAGGGAGCTGTTTCCACCAGACAACCTACGAATATGGATGAGCTGAAGCAGGTCTGTTGGGATGACTGGTCTAAAATTCCTCCTGAACGTTGTTCTGGTCTGATGGCAGCTACCAGAAATGCTTGGTTAAGGTTACTGTTGCCAAAGGTCACCTTTAACCAGCTAGTTAAACCAGTCTTAGTTAAAAAAAAAAAAAGGAAGCATCCTGCACAGGGCTCTAGTTAGTTGAATTTGAGGTCAGCTTTGTCTACATTGATGTTAAAGGAGAAAATTAGTTTCATCTTCTCAAAAGTGAATTTCCCTGAAAAAAGCTTATACTTTAGACAAAAACAAATTTAAGACAGAGCATAAGTAGTCAGACCCAACATTCATGAGTTAGCAATAGTAAGAGCAGGTGGGGCCTTTAGGGTGGGAGCATCATCAGTGGGGAAAAAAAAAAAAAGCCACAAGCGACACCGGCCCTTCTACTTCTTATCTGCCTGTACTCACATGTCCAAACAGAGGAGTGGAGTAACTTGTGGAGTCTGGGTAGATTAACACAGCAGCAGCTTTCATGCTGGCAGCATTGGCAACCTAAAAACACAAATAAATAATAGTAAAGCATGATGGTTTAGTTTCTTTAATCACTGACAGTAAACAAAAAACAAGATAGAAAAAAATAAGTTACAAGGTACAGTGCTTAACGAATTTATTAGACCACCAACTAAAGTAAGGTTTATGCCACAGTTGCCCTAAATTAACAGCATTGGTAATTACCAAAATCATTTTTAATGTTTCTGCAATGGTTAATACACTAATATGTTGAAGCTCTTTAACAGAAATGATATTTTTAATGCTAAAATATAATTATTATTGTTATCAATGAATTTTCAAATTTACCGATTTACAAAAAAACTGAAAAAATAGTGAAGCACATTATTATTTCTTGATTAATATGTCAAATTATAGTTATTTACTTGCATTCCTGAACAGAAAAATTAGTTTTAGTGGTTGAAAGTTATGCTTGATTACTTTCTGACTTCTCAGAGAAGCCCAGTGAGCCGGCTCAAATTTGGGTATAAAAAGGTGAATTCAGTTTGAAATTCCTCATTCCTGTTCAAAATGGTAAAACATGGAGAGCTCACTGAAAATAAAAGAGTCTGCATTAAAGCACTCCATGATGCTGGATGGTCTCTGAGACAAATATGACAGGTGGTCTAAGAATTTTGTTAAGCACTGTAGGTAAAAAGATAGTTGATTATTATTTACAATTACATTTAATTTCTGATAAAAAAAAAAAACTACCACCTTCTCAGCATAGCTAATCTTTCCAGCCCTGATCAGCATGACTCTTCCAGTCGTGTTGATGCCTCTGTCGTGCAGGATCCCGAAGTCACTTTCCTGCCCGTAATGCGCGTACAAGACGGACCCCTTGGCAAAAAAAATAATGCACAAAAATGTCTACATCCATTTCCATTCAGTACTTTAAATTTGCAGCACTAAGTTAGGCCTGCAGGTCACTCACTGTTGCTTTTCCAGTTTTGCTGTAGGATAAGAATCCTTCCAGCCTCTGAGCTGTCCCGTTCTTGAAAACAAATACATTGAATCCAGAAGCTGGGGGGTCCTGAACCTTCACAAAGTGCTCATCGGTCCAAGTTTTCATGCCATACTCTTTAAACTTGTCAAGCACCTTGTTTCCCAAAGCTTCATCTCCTGGTGAACCAGCACGGTGTTCATCCCTAGAAAACTGACTGGAGTAAAGAAAGAAAAAAGGAATTACAAATACATAGATGTATTTTTAAAGTTTGATAAGACTGGCGGCTTACTCCATCTACACTTTAATCACTAAAGAAGAAGTTGGTGGCAGGATTAAAGAAGAAATTAGGTGAATAAAGACCGACCTAGGTGAAAAGAAGTAATGAACACTTTAAAAGAAGTGAAACTGGCCCTAGTTTGTGATGAATGACCACATAAACCTTGCACCTTACCTTTGCAGTGACATTTTGCACTCTTTATTTATTCAGATATCTTGATGTATCATTATATAAATGTTTTGCAATTGCTGGGGAAACACTGTTTCATGACACTTTTGATATCATTGTATTGTACTGCATTACATCGTACTGTATCTTATATTGTATGATATCACAGGGGCTGTCAACTACATTTGTACAAGCGACAGCTTTTTGATTGACTGATGCTGTGAGGGCCAAATTTCATTATTTGAAAACTATATATAAATTTTGGTATGTATATCTTTATTTTCTTCCAAAACATACAGTGTTTAGTTTATTGCCTTCACCAATGTGATTCATCTGCATCACCTATAATGCAGCCAGCCACAAGGGGGCGACCGAGATATTTCAGCTACATATTTCTGAAGCTGTTATGTTGTCCTTTACTGAGTTTGACACTAGCATGCTGTGTTGTGATAAGTGACAAAACAGGTGCAGGAAACAGGTCATTGATCTTTATTCTCAGGCAGGGGAAAAAAGCACTTTAAAGAGTCTAAAGTAGAGAGTTGACGACATCTATTAACACCCACCGTGTGCAGCCAAAATATGTAATCTTACAGAATCCTGCCTGGCCGTGCATTAACATACTACTGAAGAGCTATACAAACATAACACCCACATGTGAAGCTAGTGTTTTAAACTGCAGGAGTTGATGAAGGGTAAACTTGCTTGGATTTGTCTCTTTTCTGTCCTTCATTTGGATTTTTGTGCTTCTACCATAGGTAAGTAACCTTTTCATATATAAAACTTAATCAGTTTACTATAATCTGTTTGAGAAGTACAATTTCAATAAACTTTACCTACCCTTCTTGTCCCTCTGACCTGTTGAATCCTTGCTCGGCTAGATCCCATTGTAACGTTTTGTTGATGATGTAAAGTAGAATACAATCTGGCATTTATCTGACATCAACATGGAGTATTTTACTCTGAAACTAAACCGATTTTGGTGAAACTTCCTGCCTTGCTTGATCTTCTCTGTGCTAAATGGATGCATAATGGTCTGGCATCCTGCAGAAGTAGAAGTCCTGAGTATCTGCTGCAGAAGGCTCCAGGCTGCCGGAGCCGTGATGGAGCAGAGACTCTCTTAGACTAAAACTGAAACCTGTCAGCTCCATTGCCATGATGGAGCAGAAACTTGAACACACATCTAGTGGAATTTAGGGATTAGACTGATACATATTTTAGGATTTTATGTTGACTTTAACATAAAAAATAATGTTAAAAAGAATAGACAGAAAGAGCATGTAAATGAGAACAACCTGTTCTTCCTTATTTTTAAATGTGTGCTGGTGAAGGCAGATACTTGGTCATAAAAAAGTAAGATTCGTTTCAGCTTCATTCAATTACCACCACTAGTTTGAGAGCTTAACATTTACCTCAAAACAGGCCCAAATTTTTCTGCAGACACTTTCTGTTTGAGGAGCTTTTTGACAATGCCCCAGTCCATGAGCGGGGCAGCACCAGTCTCATGGGGAATGAATTCTCTTTCTAAAGGCAGAGCAGAGGTTGCACAGACAGGGGATGCATCCTTCTTTCGATGAACTAAGAAGCCAATCAAGTACCCTGGAAGTAGATGTAAAGTCAAATAAAAAATTATCAGCAAAGAATATGTCACAATTTTCACTGTCTGCATGTGTGAAAAAACACATCAGATATTTAAAAAATAGTGACCCCAGTATTGATCCTTGAGGAACTACACAAATAATTTTTACTGATGAATACTCTGTTCTGTTGATTGTTTACCAACACCTGCCTCTTACCTATGATGAAGATGAGAAGGACGGTGGCTGCCATGAAGCAGAGGTTCTTGGGGGTGCGCCCAAACTTATTAGCCACGTAAGGTCTGCGGTTTGAGTTGTGGTTAAGGTGTTCTCCAACGCCATTTCCCCCGACGTCTTCATCCATGTCGGACGACAGCTTCATCTCCACCTGGCTGTTATCACCTTCCATGTTTCGTGTCAAGTTGAAGCGGGTGTAGGAGTGGGGCTCTCCATTAAACTGTAAAGGCAGTTAAATCGTAAAGACCAGACAGACACAGTACGTCGTTTCTTCTTCATATGCATTCCTAGTTATGGCTGCATATCTCTATGTGGTAATAATCAGAGGTTTTTAAATAGCTTGGTGAGCTATAAAGCCTGCACTTATATACAATTTAAGTCTTCGACATAACAGGATTCAATTGAAACAGCTTTAAAAGTCCGCATTCAAAACTAACAGAGCACTATTACAAGAATTTGATCAAGATGTTCCACATCTGTTTACTGACTGGTCAGAAATACACTGCTACCAAATAAGTAAAAAACACAAAAGCGAAGCCTTTTCCAATAACTGTGGTAATTGTAATGGTTACTAGTCTTTTCAAGTGTATCTAAGTGGTGCAGCTTTTGTCTCATTACTAAACAACCATGACTAAATCTTAAGATCAACCCACAGCGCTAAAATAATATTTAACATCGACTTAAAATATTTTCCTGCTCAAATTCTCCATAATCCTTCAGTGTGGTGGTGATGAAATGCACAGTAATAAGTATTTGTTCCCAAAGATGAAAATAGGAAAATCATTCATTACACTTCAAGTAGAGTTATACTCAGACTTAAATCTTAAGTGGATAATTTCTTATGGCAAGGCTTGTTATTTTAGGATTAAGGCGCCATTATAAGGGCACACATACTCACAATTTTGGAAATTGTTGACCTTGCCTGGTCCATTGATGCTTCACTGGAATCTAAAAACAGGAAACAAATAAGTGAGGTGAAAATTCAGAATTTAAGGTGAGTTGTAGCTATTGTCTTGCTCTCAGTTTCTAACATTTTAAAAACTAACTTCCACCAAACTCAATTATCAAATAATTATTCCCTCTAGACCTTTTAGCTATAAATAAGATACCTTTGAAAAATGTTAACCTTTCAAGTCCACAATCATTTGTATTTAAACAATATTTAGATTGTAATACACTTAAAGGTATCTTTCCTGTGTTCACAGTGCCCTACTGTATCATTCCTGGGAATAATGGGGTGTCCAAAGAACACATCCCACCTCTTGTCCAAACATCCATGGGGTTTCCTTTGCTGCTAACTAGAAAGGCAGCACTGTTTCTCAGCACAAAAGACCAGTGTCCAGTACAGGACAACACAGTCTCCATGCCTCCATGTGAACTCTTTTGCCAGAAGAATACAATAACAGAATAACCAGCTTCCCACTAGCTTTGATTGAAAAGACAAGCCAAACAAAGCAGGTTTCCATTTAACATAGGAACAAGACTTGAAATTCAAGCCTTGCTTATATTATCTTAAATACTGTCATGAAATACCAGTGAAATAAGAGAACATGTGATCATCTTTAGGAGAGAGGACCGCTCTGCAAGGTGCCTCAGCTATGGAAGGTCAGATGAGTTTCCCATCTCATCTCATGTAACATCTAGAATAAAGTTTAAACTGGAATATAAGAAGCAGTCCGTTTTGGGGGGGTCAGCCACAGGAAAATAGGTTGACAACAATATATACACCAATAAAATGTGTGTACAAATTATTACAACACATTTTCATTGAAAGAAATGCATCACACATTAAAATCAATGTAAACTTTCCCGGCTTTCTGACTTGGATCAGTAAAGAACTATTTTCTCGTCATTTTACCCTTTTTCTGTGTGCAGTAGTGTAGTTCTGTTAGGACTTTAGTTTTCCTGGGTATGGTTGTTGAGCTCAGCGCAAGGTGATTTCTGTTTTACTGGTTGCAGGTGCACTGGCAGTCATGACTAGGGGTAACCAATTATTGATCTGGGTGATTTGTTGATGCCCATATTGGCATTTGGCGGAAAAGTGGCATCAGCATTTTATCTTAACGGTAAACGGTAATATCAATAAATAAAAAAGTGTACTTCCACTTTTCACTTTGGCTTTATATTCACTCTCTACAGTCTCCCCAAATGTCCAGAATACAAGATAGTCTGATTAGCTATATGTCATGTGAGTACTAGCCAATCACCACTAAAGCCTGGGTGCCACTGATAAAGTGAGCTTACAGCATGTTGGCATCAATTCCTGTTTTCTGCTTCTACTGTGCTTCTCTGTGCCGTTCCTCATTCTGACAGGGCTAAATTTTCTATTTTCCTTCCTTTTTTGATCATGCAGTTTTAGTTTTATCACATTAAATACAATAAATGTATGTATGTATGTATGCATGTCATAATAAATTCCTATCTGTTCCAATTATTGGTTTTCGGTCTCATGAACTTCTGAAATACCAGTACAAGATAAAGATTTTAGACCACTATATGCATCGCCCCTTTTAGTTGGACACAGCCAACATTTTAGATACAGTTGAAACAGCCCCTTTTACAGCAAATATGGTAATATGGAGCATTGTTCTTCCAAACAGCATACTTTTCTGCTTCAGTTTCATACTCGTTTCCACCCACAAATCAGAGGAAACATCTTTCTATTGGTACATGCACTCTGGTGATTTAGAGAGGCAACGATACAATCAAAAATTTCCAACAACTCAGCAAGTTTCCTGTTGATTTAAAGATATTTGAAACTTGAACACTGCATCACCCTCCTCTGCTATATTTCACTCCTGGCTGTAAACGGCTTTTGACTAACAGTGGTTACAATTCTGTGAATCCAACTGACATTACAAACTGATTAACAACATTCCCCAAAACATAAGTAGACAAGTATGATTCAATCATATTGAATCTTCACAGACTGAGCTGTGGTTCAGAAGTGAAAGGTGAATGGACTGTAATCATCAAGAAGTCAGGAGAAGATGGACTTTACAAATCTCTAAAAAGAGCCCATTTTTGTGATAAGGCTCACAAATTTTACAAAGTGAACGCCACTAAAACACATGCCCTACCATTTTGCGCCCCTCTTTAATGTAAATAAATTCTTACAGATGAATCCTAGCTTTACTGGGTCAAGAGGGACTGAAAAATACTGTGAGAGTGAGGTCGTATGTAGGCAGGAAAAGAAGTCTGTAATGAGAGCATAATCGTCAGAACTAATCAGACAACAAGTAAGCAGCTTATCTTTTCTCAAAACATACTATACCTGCACAAGCATGTGTTGATAATAATCTGGCTGTAAATGTTTAACTCCAACACCATTCTTATATGTCAGCTTGCTTGCTTGCTGAACTTAAAAGGAACCCAGCATGATCAGACAAATTCACTGGATAGATATTTGTATCTCTCATTTTTATATTGAACAGAAAACTCACTAGATATCTGTATTTTGAGTAAATTTGAGCTTATAAACTCATCAGGCCACCATGTTTCGGAACACACTGGTAGTGTGACATCACTTGGCCAGAGCGCTACTTGCTGTTACTATGCTTTAACCGCCTGATTCAGACTGGCAGCCAGTGTGATGGCTGCATCTCACATGCCGTCGAGACACTGCACCTCTCCCGCATGGAGAATTTTGAGATTTGAGGTTTCGTCTTTTGTTTCTGCACACCACACGCGGCTAGCGTCAATACAGACAGGAAATTTATGAGTACAGAGTCATGTTACCTTGCTGTAGCAAATATGTTCATCCACACTGCTAGAGTCTGTTTCTTTATGACCCTGATGAAGGCCACGAAATGTTTATGAAACTTTCTGATTCCACACGGTACAAAACGTTGCAGGTAAAGAAAAACACAGTACAAAAACACTTCTGGTTTGCGCTTTTCAAAGTAAAAGTCCGCTTTAGCATTTTTTTGGAGAAACTCCCTTTGGTGGAACATAATACTTTGAATACTTTGAAAGCTGTCATGGTGCGTGCCATAGCAGCACGTGCAGCAGATTCAAGCAGCAAAGCATGCTGCCAGTCTGAAATGACCGGTTACTGCATAGGAAAATTTACTCAAAATGCAGATATCTAGTGAGGTTTTTTTTTTGCTCAATATACATATGAGAGATACAAATATCTATCCAATTAGTTGAATTTGTCTGAGCAAAGCGAGATGTATTTATGGCACAAAATACATAAAATATGGCTGCTCTTTTGGGACAAAGGGATTATGATGAGCTGTGAGGCCACTGAGAGGGCTTATAGTCATGTTTTTGTACTTCTCGTGTCCAAACTGCATCACTGTTCTTTATATAAATTTAGATGATTGAATGTTTTAAAAATCAGTGTCATGTTTTGTCATCATAAAGGTGGGGATGGGTCCTGAGGTCAGACCAGTAACTGACCAGTTAAGAACCACTGGTATGGATACTGCCTTCAGATTTGTTTAAGTTGATTTGGTGGCGACTGTTTTGGTTAGCTAGCACTGTGTCTGAGGAGGTAGAGCAGGGCAAAGGGATTGTGTCATGGACTGTGCCATGTCCTAGCAGATAAATCAGTTTTTTCTGTTTTCTTAGTGCAACACTGCCGCCTAGTGGCACAGAGTAACAATGGGGCTGTAGTTTTAAGCTAAGTTTCACTTCCATTTATGCTAAAAGAGCACACGGTAAGTGCTCTTGTGCAGTCTTATCTCCTGCACCCTGTGGAAGGAATATTTTATGTTTCTGAAGCTATCAAAAGCCATATTGGCAAATTTTATGATGGTTATTTATTTTCTCATTACTCGAAACTATTCAATGTATATATACAGAAAATTTTAGAATAAGATAGATGTGTTTGTTTCGAAGCTAGCTTGTGTCATTAGCCTGAAAGATGTGCAGGATTTTGTTGTTTTGTACATACTCAAGTATTTCTTTAGCACTTATTGCATATTTGTTCATGTGCATTGTGTGAGAATGTGCATAGTGTGTGCATAGTAAATACTTACCTTAACCTGTAAAATGAGAATTTGGTTGTAAAACTATGTTGAAGAGCCTACATTTACTGCTATTTCTGTATTGTTTGTATTACAGTTTCACAGTCAAGTCATGTCCCTCAGTTAATTCAAAGACAACGCAACTTCTTTGTTCCGAGAGTCTTCTCTGAGCATGTTTGATTGTTTAGCTAGCTGGATACGCTTTTTCAAGCATGAAGAGTGAGGCCACTATAGACTGTCATAGAGGAAGATCATGTGGTAAACTGGTAAACTATTCTGGACAAAATAGTGCAAATTATTTGTCTAATTAAAGTGTGTTTTAGGCTGAATGATAGTGTTTTTTCAAAGTGAGGGCTTTGTGCTTCGGAGGTTGTGGACAGAAGAAGAACTTAAATATCAACCAGAAACACTTTTCAGGATAAAAACGTTTTAATATACATCTTTTTAGCTGCTAACAATCACTGAATATTGAGATGTGTGTATGGCATAATATCTCTGCTGCAAAAAAGTTTTAAACTAGTGCTTTGACACACATTTCAAGTTAAAGAAATCTGAGATTTGAAAATTGCAGCAGGCCATATTGCAGTTTAATCTAAATTAAAATTAACTGCTCAGCTCTATCATAGAGACATTTTTCAGAAGGCTCAGCTTGTCTTAGACTCAAGTCTTAGATACAAGTGTGCGGCATGGAAAGTTTGGGAACTATTGATCTACACCATCAGCACTTTATGTAGACATTTCTCCAGTATGATCTACTGATTTTTACTTACTGGTACAGCCCTCCTGTACATGCACATGTACCTGTTGACCGCAATGATATTTCCTCCTTTTGGATGTTACCACATTAACATGACTTCTACAAAAATAACTGTGGCATCACTTCCTCATGCAGAACAAAAGCACTATGCTGCCCAGGTGTTTTTCTGTTTATGTAGCTCATACAATGCAAGGATCCTGACAACGGGAGAAGTACAAAGTTACACAATGTAAAAACAAAGCACAGTGAGGAACAATATAACTGTAGAAAATGCAAACAGAGCGGAGACAGGCTGATAAATAGTTAACAGGGCATCAACAAAAGGTCTTTTGTGTCTTGTCTCCATCACAAGGCATTTTCAGATTATTCTTGTAGGTAAACATGTAAATTTAACACACAGATCTACATTGAAGCAGCCAGTATCTTGAGTAATAAGCAAAGCAAACTAGGGCTGCAACGATTAGTCGCCATAATTGTTTATGTCGACTATAAAAGTTAGTCGACGCGGAAATTCAAGTGTCAACACTTAGTATTATTGTTTTTGATATTGGTAAAATAAAAAACCGGCTGGTAAAAACTCATCTGTACTTGCAGTTCACTACAGGAAGTGGTGGCTACTTCTACGCCTTCTGTCTCTTCTCAGCAGCCAGAAACATCGCCTCAAAGAAGAGAGCCAGCCTCACACCAGAACATGTTGATATGCTCACGTTCCTGCACTGCAGTTTAAAGAAATTATAATCTATTGTTCAGTCACTTGGGCTGGAAGTTTGATCTGTTTACATTAAGCTTTATTTGTACCTTTGAACTTGGATGGGATATTTTCTTTATTTATTTTTATGGACATACCAGTCACTTTAAAGAAAGCCATCCTTTAGTTATTTGTAACCTGCAAGGCAGGTGAACTGCTACTATTTAAATTGCTACTATTTAGGTAAAACGGGGATTCAAAATAGTACACCAGATACCTGTGATTAATCGACTAATCGCAAAAATAATTGATAAATTAGTCAACATAAAAATAATAATTAGTTGCAGCCCTAAAGCAAACTGTTGGCCCTGTCTAGTGAGCTGTCTTGCTGATATCACCTTTCCCATTCTGCCTGTCCTTCAGAGAAGTAAAGACAAAACACCCAAACAAGTCAGGGTTATCTTATTCCCAGCCTATATGTGAGAAGTATACGGCCTCAGGGATTAAACTGTCTCCACACACTGAACAAACTCTGGACTTAATAAAACACTGAAAACACTGCTGTGCTGACAGAACGTTCAATCACAAACAGCCAACCCCATGCAGTTTGCACATTTATTTGTGCACGGTTATTTCAGAGTATCCTGGGACTGCCTTTTCAGTGCAAACAGATCAATAACAGGAAACAATTTCAAACTGTAGCTACTAGATACTGAGCTTGCCTCGGCAGGTTATGATCAACTTCTAATGACTAAAGGGCAAATTTACAAGCTCCACTGGAAGGAGATCCCAAACTGGACATTGCGTGAGGAGAGTTGGTTTGGGAGAAAGCCAGTGGGACACTAACGACTGGGCTGGCAGGCCTGTCCGCTCTAATTTGCAACGCCAAGGCATGGCCTCACTAAACTCCTACATCAGGCTCCAAGACAGCATAGATAAAAAGCCTAACCTTGTACTGAGTGCATTTCAACAAGGCCAGTGAGGGTGCAGACATGCTAGTAGAGGGTCATGCAATAACACAAACATGCTCACTATTCTAGGTGCTAAGAAGTACAGCTAACTTTAGATAATGGCATGACCTTAAACAACCTAAGGACCCCCAATAAACACTATACATCAGAGAACTTTACCACAAAGAGGAGAATAAAACATATTCAGCTTCAACCTTTTTCTGAGAGAGCTTTGCTTGTAACACAACCTGAATAAAATGAGCAAATACGGATTTTAAATTGCTATCAGAACGGTCTAAGCCGCTTTGTAAAGCTAATTGCTCTCTAACGTGGCAGAACTATGTCTATAATCTTACATACCAAAAATACCAAGCTGCGCTTTAATACTTTAATCAGATTAGCTACTCTTTCAGTCTAAAGATCTATGGATATAAGCAAAATAAAAGGGAAAACTCTGGTAAAAAGTGGCAGCATGTTCTTAGTGCCCTTGAAGGCAGCCATTTGCTTAGAGCAGTATCTGACTTTGACTGAGGAATGACTGAGGTATCTGAATGACTTTCAGACACGTGTGTGCAAGAGATAGTGAGAGCAAAGTTGAGTCACACCCTTTTGAGAACCGCTCTAGTAGTTGTAGTATGATAGACTCAGTCAATGAGGGTTGGAAAGCATGGTTCCACTTACTTTAATAGAGATCATTGCAAGGTTGGGACTTTTAGGTACTTTTTGATACCCGGTGTTACATGTTAAAATGATACCTTCTCTGCTATTCTAATGGTTCATAGTATCAAAAAGGACCAAAGCTTCAAGAAAACCTCCAATTTTCAGTAAGATTTTTAACCAAAAGAGAGAGAGAGAGAGCTGACAAATTTGTACAAATAAGTTTGCAATATTTCGGTGCTGACATTGCTCACATATTTGTGCAATTTAGACCGTATGCAGGAGTTTGCTTGCATTTTTTGCACATAAAATAAGAAGCTTCCCAACACAGGTACCTAAGACTTGATGATGTATTAAAACATGTTTCAATATAATTTAATTTTATTGTCAAAGTTACAGGCCTAGCCACAAAAAGTAGGAATATGGAACAGCAAGCAATTTCCCAATAAGGAAACGCTACATACAAGATTGCATTCATTTTAATGAAGCATGATTCAGCTTTAAAACTGCATTGCTCTGCAGATGGATTAAATATCACTGTAGAAGCGACAGGATGACTTTCCCTGCCCTTTCCAGATGAAACATGTCATTACAGCAGTTTACTCTTTATTTGTTGAGAAACAATCATTCCTTTTTAACAAGAAAGAAGTGATTGCTCCATGAGATGCTGTGGCAACAAGATTGCAACATTACCACATTGCTTCTGTGAACTCTGCTGAGAGTCACTGGGGAACGAAGAGGCAGAAAACCAGAGGCGAAAACACCTCAATTATATAAATCACACATTCACTAAATCTACTGACTAGAGCCAACGGGACAAGAGTGAACATGCATTTATGTTAGACTGCTGACATGCTCAGCTTAGCTCTCACTTTAAAAACACAACATCACAATTATTACCTGTTAGTGCATCATAATAACTATTATTATGGTGTTAAAGGCCAAGCATATGAGTGCTTTAAATGCTGAACATCATGTTTGTGTTTCTGCAGAACTCAAAAGGTCAAAAAGACAAACTGCAATTTGATCTGGCATTGCAGCAGCAGCACCTGAAGTCATGCCAGACAAAAATCTTTAATCACGGTTCATATAAGGGTATGAAGGTCTTTTAATGAACGCACCTTCGATCGAAACATCACTGGCAAGTGTTTAAAGAAACCCTGCAACCGTTAGAGCTCTGACGCCTACCAGGAGCCAAACAAATAAAACAAGTGATCAAGAGACAGTCCTGTTCAACAAGTTTGTTGATCTTTACAGGAATCATGAACCAAGAAAAGAAGAAAGCCATTTTTTTTCTGAGAAAACAATGCTCTTATGTGTGAGATTGAAGGAGCTGAGAAAACAAATCTATGAAATATGTTTTTTTTTCTAATAAAGATACATTTAGCCCATGATTACTCGACTCCCATACTGGTTTTTCTAATGAAAACCACCAATAGTTATCTTCATAGTTGTTTACAGGAATAACATTTCAGGAGACACATGCGATTGCATCATACAAGGCGCTTAATAACATACGGCATTAAATACTACTCACCTAACAGCTCAGTTAACCAAAGAAGTCATAACACCAGATTAACCTCTGATATGTTACTGTAGTGATTTTGATTACCATTTTATTATTAAATTTACTAAAAAAAGGGGACATAAATACATGTGCGAAATATTTTTCTCTCTTGTTCTAGTCTGATCAAACTCTAAGAAATCCTAGCCCGAACCTACAACCACTAGATCAGCATCTTCAACTGAATAAAAAGAGGATAGAGGCTGATCAAGAGACATAGCAATTGTTGTAGGAAACATTAATGTGGGAGACCAAAGGAAGGGGGAGAAAAAAGGAGAAAGAAATGATGGGGGAGGAACAGAAGAGGAGAGGAGGAGGTGAGGGATAGAGGGGTCAGGGGTGCATTGGAGTCATTGTGCAGTGGCTTATCATGTGAGAGTCACACTGGGGCAAAGCTCTGACTAGCTCATGGGAAAATGAAGCAGAACGGTGATGCAGGCAAATCCCATTTATTAGGCTTGCACAAGTAATCTTAAAACAGCAGCACATTGTGAATTATAGACAAGGGCAGCAACACAGGATGCTGTTGTGTTCCATGTAGATGAAACAATGACCACTTGTCCTCTGTTTTCAAGCAATACTTCTGTTTGTTTGTTTAATTTTACTATAATGCAGGTATTGCTGGTAACTTTTGCAACAGTTAGTCCTACCTGCAACCTACATACATACAGGTCCCACCAGGGGGCACCATGCTTTCAGCATGCAAGAGTGCAAAGGGTCAAGACATTTTAAGGCAGTAAGACTCACCTTAAGAGTAATATTACTGCAGTTACTGCAAAACTGTGCTGTCTCTTCTCCACAATATCACTTTGCTTCTCAAATTTTCCAACTGATTACATCTGTATTTCAAATGCACTAACAGAAAAGGCCAAAATGCCCTTTTCAGTGAAAATAGAGCTTCAGCCAACAGTTAGGCTTGTCAAATTCACCTGCTGCTAGTCTAAACTGTGTAATGAATGCCTCAATCATGAGCCACACACAATAGCTCCTAAAAGACACCTCACAAATGACCAAATCTAGTTCCTGGCCTACCATATGTTAACAGATCATATGAGAGAAGCCTTTGAGTGCATAAATGTATAATAGAAATGAATAAATGCAGCACGTGTTTATCAATAAGCAGTCTAGACTCACGTTTATAGCTGTGAATCTTATCGTAGTAAAGATAACGTATCTGTGCAGAACCCTTCTGCTGCCTGTCAAGGTCAGTAAACAGGGACAGTGTAATGTCTACCTACTGACACGGTTAGCCCCGAGCAAGAGGGTCATTCAAGGAAGCTAGCTGTATCTAACACAGCACAGTGCAGATTACAGAGCTCAATGGGACTTGCTAGACGTGACTACAGGCTCTCCTCATTATGGCGTCTTTGGTGAACTGGCAACATGACAGCAAACCGCGTGAAAAAATTAATATCAGCACAATAATAAAGCAGAATGTCTCTTATTAAGTGACAGGTGGAGTCCTGCAGTTGGCTTTGATAAACATGCTAGGACACGTTAGCACTGAAGAGGATGACAGACGTTACAGAGTTAACTCCATATGAAAATAAACGGTCATAATATGTACATACACATTCACTTAGTCTTCATAAGGACATTCAAATTAATCAAATAAGCAGCTATTAATTTTCACATTCATAGTATGAGATTCGTGGTAAAAGCTTTAAAATAATGATAAAGCTACATTAGGATTTAGCATCTTTAACGGCTAAGTATGATCAATTTAAGCTTGTAGTGAATGACGGTTAAAGCTCTCACCGTGTCTTCTAAACGGCTCAAAACTGACTGACTTCTCCTCTGACAGCTCTTAACACGAGGTTCCTCTCCTCCTGGGTGCTTTCTGCTTTCTATCTGCTTCTTTCAGCCGGTGCCCTTGACCATGCTGCATTCAGTTTTATCTATGAGAGAGGCACGCTTACGGGGGCTGGAGACGTAAGACGAACGTCACTTCCCCACCGGTCTCCTCCGCGCCAAAGGCCAAAACCAGCTATCGCGAGTTTTGGATTTGTACACTGGTAGAGGCAGCACGTGTGTTTGGATTTTACTTTTCACAGTTTAGGTTTTTTTATTTGAAAATTCCGCTGTCATAGACAGACCATGCTTTTAGAGATTATGCCTAACCGTGGAATAATATGTTATTTGTTTCTACAGAAACCGTAATAACATTTTTAACTTAAAAAGGCTATTTCTTGAAACTGTGGTCAACATTTCTCATTCAAACGCTCACATTTAGTAACAGGGGCATTCATAAGGGAGGCTTTGGGGGTCAGCAAAATCACGGTTCATCGTAAAGTAACCATATTTTATTTTTAAAATGGATAACACCACTCTCACTATTTATGCTGTGTCACAATATCAGCTCTTAAAAAATGTAACCCTCTTCTTAAAACAGAATGGCACACTGAACTAAATGATTGGGAAAGTAATGTTAGATTTCAGAGCTAAGCCATGATGTGCACAAATGTCAGGATACCAGAAAATAAAGTCGAAGAAACTGGGACAACTTTAATGGAAAACAATAAATGTTTGTGAAGAGAGGCAAAAACAATTGGTTGATAGTGGCAAAAATGGGTTCAAAGTGGTTAAAAAACATTGGCAAAAAGCCACAAAAATAGGTAAGAAATTGGCAAAAAAAAAAAATGGGCAAAAACCTGATAAAAAGTAAAAGTGGTAAATGCTGCACGTGGGTTAAAAGTTGTAAAAACAAAAATTGAAAGTAGCAAAAAAAAGGTGAAAAATGGCAAAGTTGATTTAAAGTGGCAAAAAGAAGCCAAAATAGAATATAGCAGCACGAATCGGTTAAAAGTGGGGAAAAAAAGACCATTTCTTTGTAATTTTATTCCAACTGTTGTGAAGCACTTTGTGATGTTCTGTGAAAGGTGTTTTGATAAATTATCCTCCTTCACCTTTCCTATGAAATACATTTTCTAGGGGTTTTTCCTATTATGAAGGATGTCATTTACAGAATGCAATCAATAATAAAAAACAAGTCCAAAAGTAAGATGGTGGTAGTCTGTTAAGTAAGCGTTTTTCCATATGTGTAACACTGAAATTTGTCTTATTCATTACAAGAAATACTGAATTCATCTTTAATCCACTGAAAATATTAATCATTTATATGTCAACATAGCATTAGCAATAGTTGACCCACAAAAACAGTGGGCAATACAGACCAAATACTGTGATAGAGTTTTATGGACTGAATTAATGGTGAGCAAAGTAAGTAAAGGAAATTAAAACAAAAGCAAGTGTTGTGTAATCACAGCTTATCACTGGTATTTTTTTCTATTGCATGCTTATTTTATATAAGGAAGAATCACATGGTTCTTGGTGACCTTAAAATCCCTCAGTGTGCCACAGACAAATTGGCGACATCCTGCTGAAGCTCACCTTGAAATGAGAACAAACCAATAATACCAGTCTGCCCATGTTACCTTTCAGACACCAGAGTCCACAGAAAAGCATTTATTTTTATGCTGCAGCTGTGAAAATATCAGCTCTAGGAAAGGAAAGACTTGGAGCCTATTTAGCTTAGTCTTCAGTCTGCTGACTCAGTCAGACGTGCTGATTTTTTCCAGTTCAGTCATCTGGAATAGGTTCTTTTTTAAAACACAGAGTGGTCATGCTTTTTCTCACAATAGAAGCTATAAATGCAATATTTAGAAAACCACTGCATTTCTTGTGCCATATAAACCAATAATGATAAAATATTAAGTCCAATGTTTTATTTGATCTCATTATTGATGTTCTGTTATTAAATCACCCAAGGTTATGTTCATACAGACATGCTGCCCTGTGATTGGACACTCATGGTGGGCATGACAAATCCTGTCCCCACAGGAGGTAAATTATTTGTAAATCTTTGTCAACATGATGGTTCTTTCTATTTTTTTATTTACACATTTTGCAATCCCATATTTACCATCACTTTTAATGATTGATTTCTGGACTAAAACAGCGTCAGTGATGTTTTGCAAGCATTCTTATAATTGCTCTTTTGGGTATCTGCAGTAATTACATGTTTATGGCTGCTGCAGAGCTGCTAACTGTTATTTTGTGCAGAGCAGTCATTGGGTGGTCCGAGCTAAGGTTTTAATATTTTTTTCCCACAGCATCATTTTCCTACATTTTAGCTCACTATCTATTTATTTGAACTCAGGAGAGCTTTATTCCTACCACCACCTTAAGGATTACCCTTTAAAACAGCTATATATCGTCTACAGAGCGGGCATAATGAGAATTTATCTCCATCCTTTACAAAGAGCAGTATCACTGCCCAAGATTTGTAGTTTTAAAGTTCAGCAGCATTTTTTTTTAACAAGTGGTTGTTGTAGTATCATGCAGGAAGAGTCCAAGAATGCAAAGGCACCATGGAGACTGTCAGCTGATTCCATTGTCTCTTTTAGTCTGTGAAATCATTACCTGACACTCTGTTAAGGTCTCGGCTGGTGTTAAGCAACAGGTAATATCGCCTCATCCTGTGTTGTTAGGTTCAATTGTTAACTCTCTGCACAGCAAGCTGACACTTTTCCACACTGACAATCACCTCACCAGTCATGCTGTGTGAAAACAGTCCAGGAAATCTTTTCTCAGTAAAAATAACAATGATGAGAGAGGGAGCAGGTTTTCAGAGTTAACTGGAAAAGTCTGGACCTTTTACGCCTTTTACTGGGCCGCTCCTCTTTAAAGGATCCTTTTCAAACTTTGCAAGAACGTCCACTCTGACTCAAGGATAATCTGATTTGATTTTAAAGGTCACAGGTCAAAGCTCGAGGTCATTTGGTCTCATGAATACGATACCTCAAGGACACTTAAGGGACTTTCTTTAAACCCTACACAAATGCCCCCTCCATTTTTGAGGTCAATAGTCCATGTCATTTGATCTTATGTTCATCCTGTGCCTGCAGGATCTTAGGAGTCTTTTAGGGGATTGTCTCCAGACTTTACAAATATGTCCATTCTTACTCAAGAACTTATTTGATTTCAGAGTTTATAGGTCAGAGGTCAAGGTCATTGGGTCTTATCTCCATCCCTTGCTTGATAACTCAGTATCTCAAGACTGCTTTGAGGAATTTTCTTTAAACTTTGCAAAAATGTTCACCAACACTCCAGAATAAACTTTTTAGATTTTGAAAAATGGATGGATGGATGGATGGAAAGATGGATGGATGGACAGATGGATGGATGAAAAGATGGATGGATGGATTCATGGATTCATGGATGGACAGCCGGCTGGCTGGAAAGACAGATGGACAGACGGACGGATGGATGGATGGATGGATGGATTCATGGATGGATTCATGGATGGATGAAAGTCTACTTGCTGGGTTCGTTACTGATTAAAACAATGAATATCCTATCATTTAAATTGGTTTAAGTTACATATAATTGATACAATGGAGTGAAAGTATAAAGACAAAGACACATGACACTGTATCAGGATAACTTTATATCTCTAAAAAAAAGAAAAATCTTAAGAGCATTTCCCATGTACATTGCAAGGGATTATGCTCTAATCAGTGTTGTTGAATGTCATATTATGTACAAATCAAGAAGGCCCTGATGGTGACAGAGAGAATTTTCAGACCTCTAGCTCCAGGAACAATTGCTGACTGAGTCCAGAGGTAAGTCAGTGGAGGCAAGGCAGCTAGCAAACTAGGAAGGACCGCTATTATAAGCCTACATCACTAGCATCTAACATTGGTAATATTTTGAGCTATTTTCAATAGGTTTGTAGAGATTTGCAGTTATTCACCGAGGCCAATAAAATGAAAATTTGCCAGCTCACCAGGTATTTTCAAATGTTCCTGGGGGAAGGAATCCACTGACAAGTGTAACAGTGTCCAGAGAGGGCAGCGCATGTAACCATAAGAGAGGAATGTCACCATCAGGTGGTAGTTCTAGTTTTGCACGATCAATAACGTTGAAAGAAACAATCACAGTAATTTTAACAGATGTAGAACTGTCCTGTCAAGCACAGTAAATTTACACATGTGAGGATTTAACCAATCATATCCTGTTAGAGGACAAAAGACGTTAGATAACAGATCAGCATGTTAACCTTAAACATCTATGAGGATGTTAAGCTGAGTCCCTGACTTCCTTCTTACTTGTATTTTATCTACACATTAACTTCTCTTTATCAGTGCACTCCAGTACAACATCATCATCAACTACAGCTTCAGTTATGTAAAATTAAACACACAATACAAGGAAATAAAGCCGCACTGATTGTGTTGTACTGTCAGGGGTAGAAAGTTGATATTCTGATTTGAACAAAATATCACAAAGTAAACCTCATTAGTTGCCAAATGCTCCTTCAGCTGTTTTTATTTGTATGACTTTTCAAGTTTTTAATAATAATAATAATAATAATAATAATAATAATACATTCCATTTATAAAGTGCTTTTCAAAAGCTCAAAGATACTTTACAAAAATAATAAAATACATTACACAAAAAAAGCCAAAACAGGACAATATCACAATCAAACAGAGAAAACAAGCAAGCAAGCAATCAAAGTGGCAAGACAACAACAGAATCAAACATTAAAAGCCAGTTTAAAAAGGTGAGTTTTGAGCAGTGATTTGAATGTGGATGAGTCCGTACAGTCTTGGATATGTTTAGGGACTGAGTTCCAGAGGGAGGGGTCGGCTATGGAGAAGGCTCTGTTGCCCAAGATCCGGTGCTTGGTTCTACCTGGTGGAGAGAGGACATTGAGGATTGAAGAGTGGAGATTACGGGAGGGGGTGTGATGGTGTAGGAGGTCAGTAAGTCAGCTGCTGGTATGGGGCTTTGTGGGTGAGGAGGATGATTTTGAATCGATGCGGTAGGGGACAGGGAGCCAGTGGAGGTATTGGAGGACAGGGGTGTGTGGTCATGGGAGTGGGTGTGGGTCAGGAGACGCGCTGTAGAGTTCTGGATGTATTGAAGTTTATTGAGGACTGTTGAGGATGTGCCATAAAGGATGCTATGGGTGAAAAAAGGCATTTTTTGTGAGCAGGGTGTTGATCAAAGGAGAGGTGACTACTGAAGGTGTGTGTGTGTGTGTGTGTGTGTGTGTGGGTGAAGGTGTCAATTTGGAGGCTGAAGTTATGGATGGATTTGGTGAGAGATTCGGGGCCAATGATCAAGAGTTCAGATTTATTGTAGTTTAGAGAAAGGAAATTGATGTTCACCCAGGTTTTTATTTCAGATAGGCAGTTTGTTAATGTGGAGTGTGTGTCTGTGGTGATGGAGGTGGTGGAGATTTGCAGTTAGATGTCTTTTGTTGCCCTGTCCCTACTTTTTTTGAGATGTGTTGCTGCCATCAAATTCAAAATGAGCTGTTATTTACATATGATGTCTCAGTTGTGAATAAAATGTGGGTTTATGAGATTTGAAAATCCTTACGTATCGTTATTTACATTTTACACACTGCCCCAACTTTTTTGTTATTGTACTTGAATAGTGAATAATAGGCCTATGCAATGTTTATGAGCCTTCTAGCCTTGTCTTTTTAAGCCTACTAGCCTGCTATGTTGTCACTTGACACCCAAAAGTGAACACATCATAAACTAGGCTCGTTTCACTGCACTCTACTTAATAGACTGATTTTCTTCTCTTTTTTTAAAGGTTTAATTTGGGCATTTTGTGCCTTTATTTGATAGAGGAGGACAGTGGATAATGTCAGAAACAGGGACGAGAGCAGGGGAGAGACATGCGGTAAAGGACCTCAGGCCAGATTCGAACCCCGGGCCGTCCGCATACATGGGCGCGCCTCAACCACTCGGCCACCTGCGCCCCCCAATAGACTGATTTTCTTCTACATTTTTAAAACCAAGATTAGCTTGGCCATTATGCTGCATAATTCTTTTCAGCTAGTAGAGGAGCTCATGACCGTATGAGAAAGAAATGTCTTCACTTTCTCATAACACCACTAAAACCACCTCTAAATCCCATTAAAACACTGCTTTGAGTCCTATAGAACTATGATCTGTTTGTTTCAATTATAGGATCAGGCTTCGCAGGATGTAAACTCAGATTCTTTCTTTAAGAAAAGCCTGTGAGCGCAGAGTCACATCAACCACAGCTGAATTTGTAATCTGTTACAGATCAAGTCCTGTGTTGTAGGATCTGACTACAGCTGGTTAATGATACCTCACTGTAGTCTTCTTCATCCACAGGATGCTGTCAATAAAATGAACACAGATTTGTTTTTCTCTCCTCTCAACCTCAAATGATGTTTTTATGTTCTCTCATTATGCAAAAAAAAAGAACTATTTAAAGTGCAGGTTTCATTCATTATGAAACTTTGTGTGATTTTTTTAGTCTTTTCTTGTGGACTGATTGAGAAAAGAGGATGTGTGAGTAGATCAACCCCCAAACACCTGCAACGTAAGAATGCAGATTCCCAATGAGTGGAGGCAGAAGCTTATGAAGATCACTTCTCTTTGTTATTTCTGCTCTCAAGCTTGAAACATTCTTGTGATAAAACTCAAAGCAGAGTTGATATTTTCCAAGCTAACAGCAAATTCATTTAATACTTTGCAGACATTCATGTTCATTTTTCTGGTTTGTGGTTAGCTTGAAAGGGAAACTTTTTTGTGACCCAAATATGATTCTTGGTTGTGGTTGTTCCCTTCATGAAAAATATGATTTTGCAGCTGCAAACATAGACAGTCCCACACAACCACAGAGCACACCTGCAAGGGTAGAGAGGAACCAGACCACACAGAGGTTCTTTTAGACACCAATAAAAAAGGGCAGCAAAATTTCCACAACTCTGCACCAGCAATGCCAAACACTTTTAGGGCCTTAATCTGTGTATTACTATTCAGACACCCTCAGTTCAAATGCATAGCTAGGGATGCCACATAAAGAGAAACACAAGGAAAAGGTGTACAATAATGATCAATTCTGGGTCCTATCTTATTTATTTTTAAATTGAAGATGTGTTTTTTAATGTACGATCTACCCTTATGCAGATGATGTACTATAATATGTCCGTTTGCCAACTCTTAACAGCCTACAAGCCCGGCGCGCTGGTAGTCGAGCGGTTGAGGTGCATGCCATGTACACAGGCAACCCAGGTTCAAATCCAGCCCATGGCTCTATTTCCTGCATGTCTCTCCCCGCTCTCTTCCCTGTTACCGACTCTATCTTCTGTCCTATCTAATAAAGGCAAAAGGGCCAAAAATAAATCTTTAAAAAAACCTACAAGCCCTTTTGTGCTCTTAAAACATTTGAAACATTTATATCCACTGCAACCTCTGTAAAAGTTCAATCATTTATACTCATTTCTTGAATTCAATTGTATTTAGGCTATTTAACCTTCCGAGTGACCACTGATTTAACGTATTCAATTTATTTTGGAATTTAGTTTGCCATTTTTTTAAACCTATTTACTTACAGGACTCATCATTCAGCCTGATGCCCCATTACCTGGGGCTGGCGAGGGGCAACCAGAGTCAAGCTCAGCACTTGTGCTGACTTTTTCACTCCTGGTAGTACATCCAGAGATCGCTGGTGGTTTTCTTGCACTTATTGGGTCATCCACAGCATGACCAGGCTCTCGTGGCTCCCTAAATAAATGCTCAAATGATACCCATGTCCAGTGGTTCCCAGCCTGGGAGTCGGGACCCCCTTGGAGGTCACGAGACAATGAGAGATGGTCTCCAGATGCCTTCCAAAAAATAAAGTTATAAATGAAGCTATATTTTACCCATTTCTATAAATAAATGTGCTTAAAATAAGATAAGTGTAAAATGAAATCTTGTTCATTTTGTGAGATTTGTGCTCTAATCAAAGTAATGTTTAAAAAATCCTTAAAATTAAGTCTGCAAATGGTTTTCTTTAATGTGCATGACTGTGTTCAACTATGAGGTGAGGTTTGAGGGTGTATCCAATGGCTGCTGCCACAGTAACTGTTAGCTCGGACGTAGCAGTAGGAAAGTGGCAGTTTAATCGGAACAGGACCACATTTCTTTAAAAAACAAGGGCATAGAGTCACACTAAAAAAGCTTGTCTTGGCAGAGAAGATGGTTTTGCATGTCCACTGACCGGCTTTGGCATCAATTTTATTCACAGAGAAGCTCTGCCATCAACAATCTACAGCAGCGCTAGCCTGTCAGCTCAAGAGAACTGAGCGTACGACATAATTTTGTCTTGTCGCTCTGATTGGCCCATCATGAAAGTGACATACAGACCGTTCCACCAATTACCTACAGAGGATGTTTTGAATATTAATATTTAACACCAGCAGATCTACATTAAAGCCTGACATTGTTGCAAATGAGGGAAAGCTCATTTATGACAACAGGGCATAAAAATGCTTGAATGAATGAGTTAAGGCTAATTATTAAACTACTTGTCAATGGTGACTCAACTATACAGAGCCTGGATGTCATGTCAAGCCAACAAACTAGACTCTGCCTGGCTTACAGCAGCACACACTTTTAAATATACGTACTATCTGCAATCCCGCCTCTTTTGCTCGAATATTATCTGCCGCCACCTTTGACTAGACTAACAGCTCTGAATCATTTCCCTAGAAACAATATCCTTATCACTGCCTCACCCTTTAACTCTGTAGAAGGGAAACCAGTGACAACCTTCAGTATGTAAGCACATTATTATCAAGTTGCAACAGTCCCTCCTTTAATCCCACCTTTAATCACAATCAACTTCAGTATTGTGAGAGACAGTCTGACATTTCTGTGGGATTTCACAAGGCTGCAGGATAAACAGCAGAAGTTCTGGTTAAAATTCCAGCTGCATGCCTGTGAAAAATTCATTGTAAAAACAAAAACAAACCAGGAACTCAGAAGCAACTGCTAATTATAGTGACTACTCAGTAGTACACACAGGAATTTCAGTGTTTATTTCCTTCTCGGCAGGTAAGAGAGAATTCTGCATAACAGGATAAGGAAGTCAGGTAAGTAGGAATATAAACATAATAAAAGTAAAGTAAGACTGCTTTAAATATTAATAGGTTTCTGTTTTAAATATCTAAATGCTGAATTTTACATGTGCAGATGCAACAATGGCTGATGCAACTCTCATCCAGGATGAGGCCAGCAGGGGTCCTAGGGAGGGTCATTTTGCTGTGCTGCAGCTAAGTGATATGATATCTGACGGGCAGCAGGGACAAGCGTGTACGCTCAGGGTTTGGCTCTAAAAGACTCTGACATTTTTGGTTATGTAACAACCCCTGATGGTTTTACACAGAGGTGGACTGTGTACCTTTAGGTAATAGATCTCAGGGAGCCTCTGGCAGTTCATATATCTACGCAATCATTGGTTAAGTTTTCCTGTATCCTCCCCATTTTTATTCAGATATTTTTCCAATTCAAATGTATAGGACAAGTTTTCTTATACTAGTAAAACAGAGCCTATAAAAAGTATTCAGTCCCTGGGATGTTTACCCTTTTACTGATATTGTAAATCAAACATGGTCAAAATAATTAGGCTTTTATGATTAAAAAATAAAAACCTCTAAAATGTCAATGAAAACAGGCTTGGGTCTGAAAGGTAACACAGGCAGACTGGTATCGTTGGTTTGTTCTCATTTCAAGGTGAGCAGCAGCAGGATGTTGCCAATTTGTCCGTGGCACTGGGGTTATTGAAGGTCAACCGGAACCATGTGGTTCTCAAAACTATAATCACACAATTCTTGTTTGTACTTTCTAATCTGTCCTGCAAAATATGTAGTCCATAAAAAAACAACTCTAGCCATATCAGTATTGGTCAGTTGTTGCCGTTGTTGACAGTTGAAACTGGAGGTTTACATACACTGTATAAACCCTTTTTTTTCTCAATGTCTGTCATTAAATCAGACTAAACTTTTCTTGTTTTAAGTCATTTAGGATTACCAAGATTATTTCTATATGCTAAATGCCAGAATATTGAGAGAAAGTGTTTTAAGTACTTTTCTCAAAGTCAGAAGTTTTCATATACTAAGATTACTATGCCTTAAAACAATTTGGGAAAGCCCAAATGATGACAGCATGGAAGCTTCTGAGAGGTTCATTGACAACATCTGAGTTAACTGGAGGCACACTTGTGGATGTATTTTAAGGTACACCTCAAACACACTGCTTCCTTGTGTTCCATCATGGGGAAATCTAAAGAAATCAGCCAAGATATCAGTAAGAGAATTCTGGACCTCCACTAGTCTGGTTCATCTTTGGTACAATTTCCAGATGTCTGAAGGTGCCACGTTCATCTCTTTAAACCATTATACGCATGTATAAACACCATAGGAGTGTCCAGCCATCATACCACTCATTTCAGAAATTGAAACCCATATATTATAGACTCATTACACATAAAGTGAAATATTTCAAGCCTTTATTTCTTGAAATGTTGATGATTATGGCCTACAGATAATGAAAACCCAAAATTCAGTGTCTCAGAAAATTAGAATATTGTGAAGAAGTTCATTATTGGAAAGTCATGGTGTCACACCCTAATCAGCTAATCAACTCCAAACACCAGCAAAGGTTTCCAGAGCCTTTAAATGGTCTCTCAGTCTGGGTTAGTAGGCTACACAATCATGGGGAAGACTGCAGACTTGACAGATGTCCAGAAGATAGTCGTTGACACCCTCCACAAGGAGGGTAAGCCACAAAAGGTCATTGCATCCAAGCATATTCATAGAAAGTTGAGTGGAAGGAAAAAGTGTGGTAGGAAAAAGTGCATCAGCATAAGGGATAACCGCAGCTGTGGAGGAAAAAACTGGACTGTTGCTCAGTGGTCCAAAGTCCTCTTCTCAGATGAAAGTATATTTTGCATGTCATTTGGAAGTCAAGGTCTGAGAGTCTGAAGGAAGAGTGGAGAGGTACAGAATCCATGCTGCTTGAAGTCCAGTGTGAAGTTTCCACAGTCAGTGATGATTTGGGTCGCCATAGCATCAGCTGGTGTTGGTCCACTGTGTTTTCTGAAGTCCACAGTCAACACAGCCATCTACCAGGACATTTTAGAGCACTTCATGCTTCCTTCTGCTGACAAGCTTCATGGAGATGCTGATTTCATTTTCCAGCAGGACTTGGCACCTGCCTACACTGCCAAAGGTACCAAAAGCTGGTTCAATGACCATGGTGTTACTGTGCTTGATTGGCCAGAAAACTGGCCAGACCTGAAGGCCGCTATCACAGCAACCTGGGCTTCCATTACACCCGAGCAGTGCCACAAGCTGATCGCCTCCATGCCACGCTGCACTGATGCAGTAATTCATGCAAAAGGAGGCCCAACTGAGAATTGATTGCATAGAAATGAACATACTTTTCGGAAGCCTGACATTTCTTTTTAAGATATCCTTTTTTTATTGATCTTATGTAATATTCTAATTTTTTTGAGACACTGAATTTTGGGTTTTCTTGTCTATTAGCCATAATCATCAACATTTCAAGAAATAAAGGCTTGAAATATTTCACTCTATGTGTAACAAGTCTATTTAATATATGATTTTCACTTTCAGAAAAGAGTGACAAAAAATATTGAATTTTTCATGATATTCTACTCTTTTTTTTTTAGATGTACCTGTAGATCATTTTTACAAATTGTTCAGCCCTAGTCTGAATTGTTGACAGAGTAAGAAAAATGGATTGAAAGGAAATAAAAGTGCTTTGTTCGTTATGTTTTCACAGAAGAAGAGATTTCATGTTCTTGTTGCATAAATGGAAAACTTTTAAGTAAGAAATCTTTACATATGTCATTTTGTACCTATTTTTCTTCATTTTTAAAGATATTATAACATATTTTATAGCTATTATAAGATGTTTCTTTGCACCACATGAGGTTTAAATGTGCAAGCATGTCTTACACAGCTTTGACAACTGGATTTATCATCTCCGTGAGTATCTATTATTCTCCTAACTGTTGTAACTTCAGATCCCTGCTAATGCCAGTCTTTATTCTGCTTTCTCTTTTAGCCAAACATCACTGTTTGTTGTTTCCTTTACCCATCTTTGTCTCTTCAGCTGGCTCCTGTGTGATCTTTTGCACCAGTGGTATCTTCCTGTCCTTTGCCAACATCGAGTTAGCCATCATTGCTTTCCACAGCCTGTTAAAGGGAACCCACATCTCTGACTGGATCACCCTGTATGTGCTGACAGTGAAGCTCTACCCCTCTGACAAGAAGCAGGAAATATAGTCAGGCCCTGAAAGGTGGAGGTGAATGAGGTTTTAAACGTCGTAGAGCAGGTGTTTTTCAAAGTGTGGAAAGTGAGCCTCCCCCAAGAGAAAATAATTTATTCCATGGACCCCCACACAGAAAAAAAATCATTTTGACAATATTTTCAAACATATATGTTTCGTTTTTAAGCATTTTTATTTTAATATCTTTGTATTTTTGATATTTTGGTCTGCCAAGCATTCAAACATCGGTCTTTCCCAGAAACCTGACTCAGTTACACCAGTTCTGTCAGGAGGAATGGGACACAATTCCAGCAAACTCTTGTGAGAAGTTTGAGGGAGGATACCCAAAACATTTGACCGAAGTCATACAGTTTAAAGGCAATGCTACCAAATAGTAAGGAAGTGTATGCAAACTGAATCTGAAGAAAGTAATAAAAGCACCATTTTGGTCTCATCAGACCAAAGAACTCTCTCCAACTTGACCATGGAGTCTCCGACATGCCTTTGACTGGTGAAGAACCTGAGCAGCAGTTGTTGTATGCAGAGTCTCTCCCATCTCAGCTGCTGAAGCTTGTAGCTCCTTCAGAGTCATAGGTTGGTGGCCTCTCTCACCGGTCTCCTTCTTGCACAGTCACTCAGTTTGTGAGGACAGCCTGATCAAGGCAGATTTACATATGTGCCATATTCCTTTCATTTCTTGATGATGGATTAAGCTGACCTCAGGGTCTCTTGGAATTTTTTTTTGTATCCATCCCCTGACTTAAACTTTTCAATAACATTTTCTCTGAGTTTCTTGAGGTGTTCTTTTGTCTTCATGCTGTAATGGTAGCCAAGAATACTAATAAATTAGTGACTGGACCTTCCAGACACAAGTGTCTTTATATTACAATCACTTAAGAGACATTCATTGCACTCAGGTGATCCCAGTTTCACTAACTGTGAGACTACTAGCATCGATTGGCTGGACCTCTATTGAATTACGTCAGTCACTTCAATGATTATGCAATCACTTATTTAACCTAGTATTTTTTTAATATAATTGAAATGATTTTGTAGGAATCAGTTTTCACTTTGACATTAAAGAGGTTTTCATGAATTTTTGGGTTCAAAAAAGCCAAATTACATTGATCATGGCTGAATTATAAAATCAATTACAAGGATGAACGTCCAAGGGGATTAATACTTTTTTATAGGCACTGTAAGTTTGTTATATTCCACAACGTATTTTTCTGTTTCAACCCATCCAGACTTTTACTGTGAAAAGGCTCTTGTTCTTACATTTGACAGAGAGTTCCATGTGAAACAGTTGCTGCAGCTCAAAAGAAAGGGCTACAGTTTCAGAGGTCTGATTCAGACAGAGGTTTTTTGGAGGTATGGGTTTGTTCCTTGGACTATTTGGGAAAAAAAAACACCTGTTGTGAGCATACGGCATAACTTTTGATGCTTGGCAGATGTTTCTTTTCAATTTTCATACTCTGTCTTTTAGCTTGGATCCTTTGCTTTCTTGTGGTTGTAATGTTTTGTCAACTTGGATCAGAAAAATCTAAAATAAACTACATTTAAATCATACATCTGCACTCTTTTAGTCTTCATGAGGTATAATAAAGCCTCTGGCAGGCTTTTGTACATTCTGGACTAAAAGAAGGAAAAAGAAGCCCTAAAATGAATGTCTGTTTGGTCATTTGAGAGCTGATCTAACTGGATATCTGCAGCTGTGAGTAGATCAACAGTGACCACAAGTGGTGAAATCAGGAACAACACCAAGAATGAGGTAAAAAAATATTTATTGGACAATACGTCAGCCACACAGACTATTATAGCTACAGAAAATGTGCTCATTAACAACACTCATCAACCATTTATTCAAACATACAAACTGACAACAACATTCACACACTTACATTAACAGACAGCTTCACATCTGCAGACATGTTGGGTCACTTTTAGTGGCTGGGTCTGTAGGGGAACGGCATCCCCGTCATGAACGGCTGACCAGGATACTGAGCATGAGAAGAGGGGTGGGGGGCCAGTGGTGTGTGCGTGGGGTGAGTGGGGTGTGCAGGGTGAGGAGAGTGAGTGGGATGTGAGGCGATGGGGGAGTGAGCAGCGTGTGGGCTGAAGGCCAGAGGAGGAGTGTGGATGTTATTGTAGTACATCACCGGGCCTGACAGCACCAGCTGAAGCAAACTGGAGAGAGGAAAACGAAAAAATGACAAAGAGGAGAGAAGAGAAATGTTAGAGTGAAGCAAAAAATGAATCTGATTTTCATATCTTGTATATTAAAAGACAAAGCTGGGAGCTGAGGCACAGCTACCACACAATCAGCAGATATTAACACTGCACGCCTCTTTCTCATCTAAAAATATATATCTTTTTCTAATTCAAAACTGGGTTACACTTGTACCGCCTGCTGCAGCGGCTGAGTGAAATCTGTCTTAAGATATGGCATAGAATCCACACTAAACACTACGACAGCAATAGTGAAGTTGTAAGTTGTGTCATTGTTAGTTTGCACCACAGAGACGCAAGGTTCATCTTACCTAGGAGAGATTTACGTCCAAACTAACTGAAATATTGTCACGGATAGGACGTTTTGATTTTATTTAACCAATCAGGGAAAAGCATCTTTAACCCAGTGTTTTTTACAGCGCTGCCCTTCATACCCAACTGTATCCTAACATGCAAACTGGTGGTAATAACTTAAGCTAACAGCCTTTAATCCTCAAACAGCGCCAAAAGTGTATGAACAATATGACAAAGCATTTTGCATAGGTGATTACCAAAGCCTACAGCATAAACCTAGAGCCATTTAAAAAAAAACAACCATAACATTATGTATGGAAAATGTAAATAATGGTGGAGGCCAAAATTAACTCCGCTCATGGAAGACAAAAGTGTAATTGCTCACTGCCGACACCAAATTGCCTGGTGCAATTAGCTCCTCATCATCTTCAGAGCTATCCAACCTCTCAAAACTATCAGCATGACAATCTTATTTTACCAAGGACTTTACACCTAGTCAGTGTTTATTCTGTAGACTAAAATTATGACTAAAAATTTTCACATGAATAAAAAGTGCTGGAAGTTAGTCTTTGCTCTGTGACTCAGTAACAAGACTTATTTTTGCTCTCTGTTCCCAAAGTCTGTCTTGAAATGGGTACTTTGGGATTGCGCCACATAACACAATACTCCCCATCCAAAACATTATGGCCCCACTAGATGTTTATAAGTTGTTACAAGAGTATAAAGAGCATATTGAAGCTGTACTCTATAAGTTGTAGTCATAGTTTTCCAGCTGTAATTAAGTTAAAGGGGGAATAGTGACCATGTTAGTGTATAGTAAACAGTTCTTACTTGTTGTGTGGGAGGCGGGAACAGATGGCTCGCAGGTCCTCTGTAAGGAAGCATGAGAAAAGACCTCAAATACTGTTGTAGCATCAGCAGATAAACCATATGACAAGTGATTAGAGTCAAAATCCCAGACTCAATAACACAGCTAAGGTTTTCCTAAATAGAAATGTTTCTCTCCTCTTCTATCCATTTTTCTTACCTCTGCACTGAAATACTGTTAGTTGTTCTTTTTTTAACAATCTTACCTCTCGAGCAGAGCAAAGCTCCATTTGCCATTGCCACCTGCAGGGCCTGTGCTAGCCGGTCCAGGGTCAGCTGGGACAGCGAGTGTGCATCTGCAGATGATGTATGAGTATGTTTGTCAGCCTGGTCCAACAACCTGGAGAGGTCTGAAGTCAGAGCAGCCAGGGACTCAACCTGGAGCAGTGCCAGACGACCAAACAGCCCCTTCTCATTTAGTATACTAGGCAAGAGCATGAAGACCTGAATGTGGGAGACAATGTTAAATAGGTAGATTATCTTTGCTGTTAAAACTGGATTTATTAGGTATTCTTCGTTGTATATAAGTACGTAAATGCTCACCTGAAGGACACTCAGATGGAGGCCTGAGAAAAGTGGCCCAACTTCTGTCTCACTCTCAGCGGTGCCATTGGTTAAGGCCTGCTTTTTTTCCTTTCTGTAGGCCAGCGGTGCTTTGACGCACCAGCGCACTAACCCGCCTAATGGTGTGACATCCAGTGAGCTGATTGGCTGGCTGCCAGAGAGGGGTGAGTTCAGGAAGGTGATGAGGACCAGACGAGGGTCGTCCTGGATCCATGACACAATCATCTGGAGAAGTTCTAGAGGAGGAGTGAGCTCCTCTAAACACATAAAATAATGTTTAAAATGACACCAAACATCTCAAGTTAACATAATGACATAATATTTACCTTGTTCTCAAATTTAACTTTTTAATACAACTTTACTTTTTTTGTTTTCCCCAAGTACCTGAGGTGAGGTCATAGAGGGTGGTGACTGCAGTGATGAACTGGCAGCAGAAGCGTGGGCTGGCACTGTGGATGTTTTGAAGTGTGGACACAGAGCCTGGCACTAAACTACAGTAGTCGTCTACAAGCACCTGTGCCAGACGTACGCAGTACACTCTGTGGGTTCTCTGCAGAAAAACATAACCAATTTACATCTCAAAGTAAACTGTTACAGAAGCCTCATATAACGTTCTTTGCTGTAGCCAGTGATTAAAACACATTTGTTCCAAAATTCAAGTTATATGCTTGTAGTATCTTTTTCTTTAAAGTTATCTACCATCAAGGGAAAATGCTGCATCCCCTTTTGCCACAAAAAGGAAATCCCTGAGGCATCTGCATGTTTTGTTTTTCTGCTTCCTCTGTGCAGGTAGCTACACTATGAACCACCGAAAGGCAAATCTAAAGTTTAAGGGGTTTCCCTCACTCTTCAGTCCACTCACTTTTACAAACATTGCTGATGCACTGAGGATATTCAGTCAATGTGCAGGAGTTCTTAATCAATTTTTGATGATTAAAATTCCTAAATTATAAAAAAAAAGTATGAGTGCATAGGACTTCTATTTTTGTCTATTTCCTATTTGTTGCTGTGTTATCAAACAAGTATCTGTATTATTTTTTTTCAGTCATTATATACGGTAAATGTTCTTAAGGTAAATTAACAAATATGGTTAGTTGTTCTTACTTTAAACTATATTTTCAATGAGAATTAAGCCTGGCATCTTGTTTTCAATGCCTCAACATCAACTATATAAATGATATTATCTTACCCTGTATCTTGTTTGAAAATACATAGATATACCTAAGGACTTGGATTTTTGCCAAGATCTTATTTTAAAGGCATTTTGCCTATAATGGAGGAAGACAGACACCAAACATGTGCCAATCAATCCCAGTGCATAGAGGACTTTAGTGTATGCTTATGGGCGCCTGCTCAACCCACTGAGCTACACCAGCACCCTACTCAGAGGTACATTTAAAAAAAATACTAAAACCTGTTTCCACAAATTAAATAAAGCTAATACATTTTACACAAAAAATATGCAGATTTGGTCTAGGATCTGAATTGTACAGAGCAGAATAAAACTCAAGTTTGAACGCTATTTGAGTTGTATGTGTAAAAACCCTCACCTGTAACCAGGTAGCAGCACACTCCAAGATAGGCACCCTGCCCACAGCAACCGCCATGGAGACCAGCTTCCCTAACAGTGCCATCCGACTTTCATCTGCCTGGTTTCCTTGGAGACTGAACAGGGCTGAGAACATGAGCTGCCGCACGGTGTCCCGGCTCTGTTCCTGGAAACAGCTGCACATGATCTCCAACAGCTGGAGCTCCTGCAGAGCACTCATCCTCTGAAAGAAAAACACAATGTATTAGCTGTACACATTTGTGCATGTATCAAGGTATTAGTGGTAAAGCACGTCAAGGTCATGTCTTACCCTGGCTGGGGTGTTTCTGTCTTTCGGGGCATGTAGGATAAACTCCTCCACCAGCTCTAGGGTTTTTGAGTCGACCTGAGGAGGCTGCCTCCCTGACTGCACCAGGTTACAGATGTAGATGTCCAGGTGATACAGCAGCTCCTTGGCTGCACTCAGGACATCACGAGGCAGCAACGACTGACGGATGTCACCCATCACCACTTAAGAGAAACACAAACAAAACAGCTAACCTCAAAAACGGATGTTTTGTGTTTATGGTTCAAGAGTGTTAAAATTGATTCAGAAAGGTGATATTCTATGCGTCTATTTTATTCACAACACGTGAAAAGGATGTATTAGACTTGGCTATAGAAGTGGTAAATTATTGAAATGAAAAAAATGTTCAATGAATGAAAAAAACTGTTCATGTATTCACAGAAGAGAACACCTAGTAGAACAAATAAAAAACGTTAAGCTACAACAAAACAATGTACCTGTCCTCCATTCGTACATGTTTAAGTACGAACGGAGAAAACAACTGACAGAAAGCTGACACAAGGAACAACGTAAGTCTATATTTAGTGCTGTATTTTTACAGGCAGTCTTGTATGTCTTGGGCTCAACGCTTAACACTTCTCTAGTGAACCAGCTTCAGTGAGTCGGTCTCCTCCATCCTGCTACAGTTAGCATTAGCAACATTAGCTTAGTGGACTTTTTCTATTTTGCTAGGCATCTTATGAGCGCGTGCTGTCATTGTGGACATTCAAACGAAATAAACGTTTAAACAAACTCTTACCCCTGGAGAAAGCTTCCGATTCTTTAGAAACTAATCGAGTATCAGTCAAGTGAACAGCCTCAATGCGAAGATAAGCCACTTCCGGATACTATGGTAGCCTGTGATGGACAAACATCTGTCATTGACTTTTCTAGCGGAATCAGTGCATGTGCTGTTAGGTTATGTCAACAATAGACCGTGCTCTTTGTAAACTGTTCACCATGGCCTACAGTACTGCGAATCACTACACACAATGTTTTGTTTTTTAAAAAGTTACAAAATTAAAGTGTGTTATCTTGAGCAGAGGCACTTTAAAGAAGACATCTGTGTTTCTGATTTCATTTATCGGTTGAAATAGATAGATCAGCCTATGTTTGTATTATAGATGTGGCAAGATAATAATTTAATAATCTATTCTATTTCATTTAGGTAGTGGGGATTTTTACATCATATAAACACACTTTTTAAAATCATAGACAATAGTCTATTACCTATAGCCTATGTAAGCCTTTTTAAAAATAACATGCTCTATGTTGCTGTTATTTAAATGAACATTTAACCGTCTCAGAATGATTTTTATTTATATATCTTTACACTTATTTATGGATATATATTATATTATATTATATTATATTATATTTCTAGGGCTTTGAAAATCAATACATTGATTGCAATGTGATTATGGAATTTCAAAATTTCTTTAGTAAATTGTGATTACAAAAGAAATAATGAGATTAATCATGACTGAAATTCGAATTAATTGAAAATCTTAATATATTATATTATATTATATTATGTTATATAATATAATATAATATAATATAATATAATATAATATAATATAATATCATATTATAGTATATTGAATTATATTATATTTCAAAAGAAACAAAAACGGTTTTGAATGCAAAATAGTGTAAAATTCATAAAACGCTGAGATTTATCGTGATTAACTCCATTAATTCTGAGATTAGTCACAGTAAAAAGATTTTAACAGTTCTGCTAATGTTATGAATACTACAAGTGAAATATAATATTGTATGTGAAATTTGTTATGATATTGTGGACATTGCTCAATTCAGTTAAGTCACATTATATTATATTATGTCCTATAAAAACTTTTCTAATGTTAGGGGGTATTTTTTTTTTTCACTTGGACCTACCATGATATTAAACTACTTGTATGTTCCTTTAAATATTCGAAGTTTTGTGCCCTCTTTCATCAGGAATAATCGATTGCATGAAGCTATTAAAAACAACATGAACAGATTAGAGAAGAGACGCTGATGGCAACACAACAAAGTTTATTGTTACAAACAAACGTAGAATTAAATATAATCGACCGTATAATCCTTTATAATCTATCGGCGCGTGCATGCCAGGCTCCAGACCGCCTCGTGGAGAAAAAAAAGGAATCACTGGTGCACTCAGTGCCGCGCGCTCCCGACAGCACTTCGCTCCTGCACTTTCCACCGTCCCGCCGAGTGATCCCAAGCAGCCTGCAAGATGACCATCAACACCCTGGCTAAAGGAGGCTGGAACCGGGAGCAAATGGCGTGCTTTCGAAAGGTAACTACACAAATTTGTTTCCTTCGTTTTATTTTTATTTTCTGACATGCTAAGCTGTAGACACGAGCCTGTGAAAATCCGAAAAACATCACAAACATGCACGTAAGCTAAGATAAATCAAGTTATTAACGATAGAATAGTTAAAATATATGCCTAGATTGAACAAATATTTGACTTTGCATGTTTTAAGTGGTTTCATTTTGTGTCTGCTTGCGTGACTTCATGTGTACGCACCTCCTTGACAGATGGAGAAAGTGATTGTGGCCATGCAGGACCCTGACATGGGCATGAAGATGAGAAACCAGAGGCTCCTTATTACTGTCATACCACACGCCATGACAGGTGTGTATATTCCTGTGTGTGCTGTATGTCAGTGTGCATCAGCATCTGTGTGTGGACCTGCACTTTGCAGCCAGTGTTTGGGTCCCACTGGTCATGCATAATGCAGCAGTGAATTTGGGAGAAGAGTGTGTGCTTTGCAGAGTAAAGTAGAAGAAGTTTGTCCCTTTATTTCTTGTCTCTTTTCTGACTCTGTGCCTCTTTTTTCAGGCCGGGATATAATTGAATGGCTGATGCAGAAATACAATATCAGCGAGGAGGGTAAGCAGCAGTATCGATGTATACATTTCAGACAGAGAAGGAGACTTTCCTGTGATTCTCTGTCTCGGTTTGTTGTGTCGTTGCTAGAGTGTTGCCAGGATATGGAGCTTTCCCTCCACCTGACGTGGAAGTGAATTGTTCAGGAGTGTATTATGGGGGTTGCTGTTTCCAGTAAACAAGGACCGGGGTTAGCCCCAGAGGATCCCAGTTTCATTAACTCACCTGATGATCTGGGGGTTTGATTAGTGTCCCTGTGGAGTTTTGCGCCTCAGGAGACTTTATCGCACCTGAACTAAATTAGAAGTTAGAAAAAATGAGCCTGCTGGTCTCTGTGGCCTCAAAGCACACTAAAGGAGGGAAGAGAGGAGTGGGTATAAGCGAGGGATAAAGAGAGAGAGTGGTAAGAGCTGATTAAAATGCATCACACAGCTTTTTTTGGAAGCTGTCAGTCATAAAAGTAGGGCTCTTTAACAAATGAGGAGAGACTGAAGATTGATTATGCATTTCATCCCAGGAACAAAGTGTTGTTTTGAGAGAGACTGCTGACAGGCAGCAGGTTTTTAAAATAATATGTATGACTCATTTTGGTCCACAGCCTTTTTTTTTTACTTTTATTCCCTGGAGCCAAATCATGTTTTATATTTAATGTTGGATGTGAGAGATTTATCCCTAATGAAATCAATAGCTCCTGTGTGTGCCAGCAACTATGGCACTGTAATCAATAAAAACCTAGCCCAGCTTAGTATAAAAGAAATGTATGTCTACAGCACAGGCATTTGGATTTAATCTATCCCTACTAGACAAGGTTGTCAAATTTTAACGCTTTTTCAATAGCAAATGTTTGCAAACAGCACATTGTTTGTTATACTAATGATAGGTAGTAACAGGAAGTATTATAGCTTTAAATAACCTTCATACAACAGGTACAAAGAAGAGATCTGAATCCATTAAATTGCAGATGAATTCCTGAACACTGTCTAAATTGCACAGAAACACATTTAAGTACAGAATTGCTGCTAATGTACTTGTATTATTAAGACAATTTGCATGAGTCTGGTATTGATAATGCTTGATTTTTACTAGTCTCTTAACCTGAAATGCTGGATTGACAGTTTTTCATATCCATTGCATGGTATATATATATACTTCACGTTGGGCAACACCCCATAGTCAGTTCAAAATAAATCTCAGAGGGTCATTGGACAAATGTTCTGTCCCTCACATTAATTACAGGCCAGTCAGAGCAACAAAAAGGATTTAGTAGGTGTGTGCTAGAGAATAAACCACACAGTGTGAGCTGGACAGGCAGCTGTTGGTGTTTTCACTATCAGTGGAGCCAGTTGGTAAATTAAACTTTTGCCAAAGCTGGTTGGGAGAATAGCAAAAATATCATGACGCTGATTGGTCTGGTGGAAAAAAGCATTTTACCCCAGAGCTTTGCAAGATTGATCCACCTGATGCTGGATATGGAATCCATTAGCTTTGCAAGGTTACCAGTGTCCTATCAAAGTTTAAAATTCAGGTTTCCTGACATCCTATGAGATATAAGTATACTAAGGTATGAGCATTAGGCTTTACTGGATATCTATCCCTGAGATTGACTTGTACCCAGTTTGTATAGGTTATTTATTTTTAACTATTAAGCTTATTTTTTACAATTATTACTAAAATAATGGATATTGTATTGTTTGAAAGCATGTGGCATCAAAAGGTTTTGAAAGTGTTGGCCTTATTTTTCAAACATTTGCAGTTAAAGGAAGACAGCAGAGATTTTTCTCTGAAAACCCTTCATGTTTATTTATAAGTCAGGATAATTAAAATAATAAGATGAGCTGCTTTGTCTACACTGGGCATTAGAAACAACACAAAACAAAAGGTCCTCACAGGAACTTTAAATGTAAGGGTTATTAAAGTGTAAGGTTAATTTGTTTTTTCAAATTTGTTTCACAGAGTCTCTGCATGTTGGTGGCATGCTGGTGAAATATGGGTATATTTACCCTCTTAAAGAGCCCAGATCCCTTGTGTTAAGGCCAGATGAGACTCCCTACCGCTTCCAGGTAAATTTCTCATCCCTCATGCTGGATGTCCACTCTGCCTGCTCCTAAAAATCTCACTGTCCATCCTTCCACTTCAAAAGCACTTTGGACTTAAGCATCTCTATCTCTCTATCACTGTCCATCTCCATTTCTCCCTCTCACTCCATTAGCCCACCTCCTAATCCCTCATCCATCTGCCACTCTCTGCTGCCCCTTTTTCATCATCAGTTGCTGCTGCTGCTTCACTATCAATCTCCATCATAAATGACTGAATATGTCACTTGTTTTTTTTCAGACTCCATACTTTTGGACCAGTACCCGCTGGCCTGCCTCAGAGCTGGACTATGGTAAGGATATGCCAAAAAGGTCAAGGGTAAAGTAAATGGTAGGCTTTTTTGGTTTAGTTACAGAAAAAGGCTTCCAATGAAACACAGTATATATTTTATTTAAAGGCAAAACATCAATTTTCCCCTCACTGTGACACGACTCAATGTGAGAGACTATTAATTGAAGCAAGAACAATTTTATGTAGTTACTTGCATAAATCCTGTTGAAAATATGTACAAGTTATGGATATCTTATGAATTCTAACCCTTTTCTCTCCTAACTGTTCTGTTTTTTTCTTCTTTCTGTCCCATTAGCAATCTATCTAGCTAAGAAGAATATAAGAAAACAAGGAGAACTGATGGAATATGAAAAGGTAAGCAAAGTGCATGTTTTTCTGTCAAAGAGAAGATAACAGTGTGTTCATAGTAAATAGCATTATTACCTTGTGATTTGTTGTCCTCTTTGTTCTTTGTTTGCCCCTCTCTCTCTTTTAGGAGAGATACAGTGTGCTGCACAAGAGGATCAACCACACCTGGGACTTTGTGGTGATGCAAGCTAGAGAGCAGCTCAGGTGAACACACTCACACAACCAGCCACACAAACTAAAGCACACATCAGGCTGCACACACACGGCCACACTAACAGTGTGATTTATGTTTAGAGCATCCAAACAGAGGAGGAAGGCAGACCGCATTGTTCTTGAATGTCAGGAGCAGGCCTACTGGCTCATCAACAGACCCCCGGTATGTTCACTTTTATTCTACTATTGACTGTAGTAGTACACTTTCTACAACACTTAGCACTACACTATATTATAATACCACCTCATCTATACTGGACTGTACTGTACTAAACTGTAATGTACAACACATTATACTATACTATACTATACTATACTATACTATACTATACTATTCTATACTTAACTAAACTACACTACACTACTCTACACTAAACTTACTATACCATACTATACTATACTACACTGCACTGTACCATACTATATACTATAAACTATACTACAGTACACTTTGATATACTATCCTATATTGAAATCCCACTTTACTATACCGTACAATACTGTACAATACTCCACTATGCTATGCTTTTGTAAACTACACTATTTTATCCTATACTAAACTATAATATTCCATGCATCTGCTATGCTATAGTACTTGATTATCTTGATTTATAAAGTACATAAAAGGTTAAGATATCCAAGGGGGCTGAGTGGTTTGGTTGGCGCAGTATGTGACAGCAGGAGCACCAACACCATGGCCTCCATCTGTGGAGGTTTTATGTGAAACAGCAGCAGCAGCAGTCATTATACTCACTTAATTTGTTCTGACATATATCAATCAATTCATGAAATTACCAACAAAGAGTTAACAGCAGCTCAGGAAAGGTACAATTCATTGTCATTCTTTTGTTTAACTTGTTTTTCATAGCCCACGCCTTTTATATCTGAACTGTAAATACTGTACAGTGCTGCTCTCTCTCTGTCTTTTGCTGGATTATACTACATCACATTGTTCTTTACAGTCCATAGTGCTATAGAATTTGATATAGCAGCCTTCTACACAGTTTTTCTGTCCTGTGTTGTATAGAATAACAATAAACTATATAGGACACTACAGAGGCAAATTGGAAATACCCATACAGTTCTTTACTACAGTATGTTGCTCATCACAGCAGTATTAAACCAAACACCACAAACACTACAGTGTCTTTTGCAGATTGGAATATTGTATCACACATCACTACACTGTACTATGTAATACTCTACCACATTGCTTTCTTAAAACACTGTTTTATGCAGCACTATATTTTGATTAACTTTGCTACAAAGTAGAGAAATATAGTTAACAGTATTTAAAACATTTAGATGCCCCACCAATGTTCACTCACAGTCCCTTCTGCCTCCTCCATAAAATATTCAACCCATCTGGTAAAAGCTGTGGCTTTCAACAGAGGAAAAAGAGAGTGGGAGAGAGAAATAGAGAAGACGAGAATCAGAAATAGAGAGGAAAGGAAGATCACATTTCACCTTATATTTCTGCTATTTGCTTTAAACATTACAGCAGTCCATTTGATACTTGGACTGAGAGAAAGAGGATGATCAACAAAAGGGAAGAGAAGCTGAGGTGAAGTAAAGAGGCACTGAGCAGGGAGAATGAGGAGGAGGGTTTTGGGGGAGGGAAGCTAAAGGAAGGATAAGTGCTTACTCACACGCATGTTCTCATCGTCATCACTCACACTCACACTATACAACACAATACAACTGTAATGACAAACATATTACCCTTTTAATAATGTCTTTATGTACATGTGTACTGTTTCAGCCTGGGGCACCAAATGTGTTGGACATGGGTCTGGAGAGACCAAATAACTTCAGCTCACGAGTGACTCTGGTTAGTGGCATCATCACATTTCATTACTCACTGTTTAACCATAAAAACCTCCAATAAAATCTCATGTGATTACATAATTTCTCCCTGTTTTTTTAAATTCAATTTTCTTGCTGCTGGGAAATTCAAAGTAAGTGACTACGTGAGGTGTGCTTTATAATTGATGAAATATAGTCTTATAAGCATTTTGTTGTAAGATTAAACACTCATTCAACAGCATTTCAGCAACATTACTAATAAACTGAGGTTGAATTGAATGTAATTTGTTTAACAGGGATGATGCAATTTGACATAGTGTCAATACACAGCATGGAAATGATGTGCTGCACTAAGAAGTTGTTTATACCTTGCATAAGCCTTAGAGTAACATCAGTTTTGGACATTCAAATACAAAGATGACTCAGTTAACACAAGTCTGTAGTGGAGACCAGTCAGAACTCACATGTCCACCTCTCATTCAAATAACAGCCCATACACCAGTTCTCTGATTTAGGTATTCCTGCATGCTAAGCTACTAGCAAAACATATGACTAGGGGCAAATTAACCATAAACTAAGTTAGCAGTGCCTTTTTAACAGCTTTTCTCCCTCATTTCTCATAAACATACTTTTTTTTTTTTTTACTTCAGTGGTGTTCATAAAAAAAGTCCGGCAGTTACATTCGTGAAATAACCTCACTGCAAACGTTACAGACTAAGCTACATTTCATAAAAAAAGAGAAAAAGGCAAGAGGTCTAATCCAGAGTTGTATTCTAGAATAGGCCTGTTTTTGAAGTAGTTACATAAATGGTGGCTCGCTTTAGCTCCTAGCTTTAGCTAAAGCCAACATAGTTACCTAGTTAACATTACCACATAAGCCAGTGTAGCTAAGTAAGCTTTTGCAACATGAGCTTTTGCAAATGTAGTCAAAGCTAATGCAGCTACGTAGATAATGAATCTATGTAGCTTACATAGCTGCTTTATGAGCTTAGCTGTAGCTGTGTTTGCTATGTTGGCTACATTAGTTACATAGCTACATTAGCTATATAACTCCATTGTCTATAGCTAGTTTGCTTTAGAAATATAGCTAAAGCTAACTAAGCTATGTAGCTTATGTAGCTGCTTTGTAAGTTAGCTTTAGCTACGTTCGCTACGTAGCTTCATAATCAGTGTAGCTCTGTTATTTATGCAGCTCCTTTATCCAGATAGCTTTGCTATCTACACAGCTGTCACAGCCAACTGAGCAAAGTAAGCTAGACTTGCTGTGCTGGAATGTTTACATGGGGGATGAGCTTTTTTCCCTATAAGTAGACTGTTTCCTCTGCTTTATTAAACGTTTTAGAATTAGGTTTTGGAAGTTATGTTTTTAACTTTTAATTTTTGGTATCCTGTTACCCTAACCCTTACTCTAACCCTAAACCAAAGTTTTATCCAGTTTAATTAGAAAGTTTTAGCGTTTATGGTGTCTCATATGAATGGTGTATGAGAGAGGCATTCAGGGATGAACGGTCTGCAGCCAGGCTGTCTTGAAATGATCTGGATTTCTAAGAAGAGCCAGAATTCACATCACAACAAGGGAGGCTGGGGTGGGCATTAAAAAAGTTGTGCTTTCTGTTTACTGGTGGAGTATGGTATGGGGAAAAGTCTGTTAAAGATGCTCTATCCCCCCTCCATTTATGTGATAAAATCCTCCATCTGTCTTCCATCACTTCACAAACTTCTAAGAAACTGGTTATGAACAGTAATGCAATCTTTTCCCTCTGTAGTTTTTTCTTTTTCCCATGAGTAGCGCCACCTACCGCTCATCCTTTGGAATCCTAAACACTCACATAACAGCTGGAAACATGCATAGATTTGCTGAATTTCCCCAAATTCATTTAAATATTGCGACAGATTTGAATGCAATCCCTACTATCGAGTAGGACTACAAAAATTGTTCGTTTTTAAATATTCTCACTCTTTCCTATCCTTGTTCAACAAAATACATCCTCTTAATATTAATGCTGCTCATTGTGTAAGTAAACACAGAGTCTGTCTTTTGTGAATGATATTACTATATAAATGTATAATTCAGTCATTGTGTGACCTAAAGTGAGGCCTATGTGTCTCTCTCCTCAGAACTAGAACAGTGACTACTACAAAAGTGAGGTAAACACCATGCGTAATTAACACACTATCACTTAAAGTCAATGGCTGTAGATAAAAGCTGTGTTTACAGCTCCTCATTTGGTTTTTGGCATTTTTTTATAGATCGAAACCTGTAAAAGGGCCCTTGGAAGAAATCGTGTAAAGTCATCCATCTGCCTAGAAGGGTATGTGTTGCTTACACTCACATAAAGACACACAAACTTGGGCAGGCACACATGCACAGGGGGGACTAATGGACTTGAAGCTGCCTTTTCCGAACTCGACGTCTTTGTACACACCATGCGCACAAGGTTTAGTGCTCCTACTATAAGAGCCTTTAATGGATGCTTCCTGAGGCAACTTGGAATTAGTGGCCATTTACTGTTATGATCTGCAGCTCTGATACAATAATACTCTGTGTGTATATGTGTTGTTGTGTAGTTTTGTGAAATACAGCGAGCAGTACCTCAACCACGACCCCATTATGCAAGGCTGTCTTCCCAGCAACCCCTGGATCTCTGATGACACAGCACACTGGACGATGAATTCAGAAACGTGAGAAAATACACACAGATACACAGAAATTACAACAATAATGCATTACTGCTGGTATTAGCTCTTCTCAACACGTCACATTCTTGTTGTAATTCAAAGTCATTACAGTAGTGTGTTATTTGAATGTACTTGGTTTATTTTTGTTTTGATGTTGTGTTTCTGTGGCCAGGGTGCCTGTACCAACACGTTTACGAGTGGAGCGTTGGAGCTTCAGCTTCATGGAGCTTCTCAACGATTCCATGGGAAGAAAAGAGTTCATGACATATCTGGAGAAAGAGTTCAGCGGTAAGATAAAGTTTCAGACATGAGAGATTCAGATTTATAATCTGGCTTTTTTACACATTCCTGTAAGGGTTTGTGCCAGCTGAACATGAAGCAGTATTTTTCAAGTTATCTGTATCTCTGTCCCCTCATTAGTCCTATACTTTTAATCCAATATCTAAGAAACCTTAGTAAGGGAATTGCTTTCATTTTGAACAACTCTCATTGGACTCAAGGCAACCTGACACGACAGGTAGACTGTCTCATGGAATATATTTCACATCCATCTGTGAAAACTCCAGATCTGATAAAAACTGTCGCTAAGCTACATCCACGTTAATAGCTTCACCAGCTAGCAATACAATTAAACCCTGCCTTAACTGTCACACGCTCATGCCGAAGCTGGTTTGAAGCGAAAAAATCGTCTCCAATAAGAGAAGCTTTCAGTGCGGTTCTTTGCTTTTTTTAATAAAGGAATGTGACCTAGTTAGGATAAAACTGCTGCTGTAGCTACATCCAAGCTAATCACTACACCAACAGATGCGCTACCATCTTATAGTACAACTAAAGCCGCCATAACATTTGCAAACTTATGCCAAAGCAGGTCGGAAGAAGAGCAAAAACACCTTACCTTCCAAGAGAAGCTTTCAATGGTTCTTTGCTCTTGTTTAGTAAAGCAGTGTGGTCCAGTTCTGATAAAACTGCCATGATACTATAGCTAATCCAAGCTAATTGCTACACCTGCAGCAGCCATTACTACCCTGGCCCAGTACAACTAAACCCCACCCGTAATTACCGGCTTGGTCTCCTCAAATGAGGCTGGTTGGTCCGGTGCTTTCTCAGACCTTGCACAGTCATTTCAGATTGGAGCTTTATAAGATGGATCTGCCTGATGTCAGACATGGAATCTGCTTTAAAGTGTTAGACTTAAGGCTGAACTTAAGATTTGACCTCTGCCAAGATTTAGCAGTCAAATAGACCTCAGTCATACATTCTGCATTGCTTCTGTGTTGGACTGTTAGCCGTAATGTTGAAACCATCTAAGATAGACTTATCATGGCTGCCTGAGAAAGAAGCAGTGGTGTATGGTTCTTTTCTGTTTTAGCACTGGCAGCTCTTATTTATAATTCATTCATTAAAAAAACGCCCTCAGTGCCAGCTGTTTTTGTCACACTCAAATGGCTCTAGGTTGAAAATCGTTCAACTTTTAGAACAGCTCTGCCCTCGTCATGAAGGGCAGGACTTCTTACAGTAGCGGAAGAGAAACTAATATGGTTCATCTTTTTTAGGGTAGTTTTCAGGTCTGCAGCTGCTGCCTGTGTTAGGGCAGGATTCCTTTGCATTGTCTTGTTGTCTTCTGTGTGATATTTCCTTGAAATACAGAAATTTGAAGCACATAGAGCTATTTTAAAACAGCTTTACAGATTCTCTTAAGGAAAGCTGGATTTATTTTTTTGTTATGTAGCAACAATAAGCGCCGGTGAGAAGTTTTTAACATCAAACACAAACATCCTCCAGGATGAACTGGTCAATGTTTGTATTTATAAATGAATAAATCAATATTTTTTTCCAGTTACATACATCTTAAAAGACAAACAGGAACTAAAACTATTTTAAATTAAACTAGAATGGCCATCTGAGGCAGCAGACCCACGCCTAAACAGCGCCACCGAGGAACTCACGCTCCCATTGATTGCTATGGTGTTCAAAATTCGAAGTCCGAGAAAAACCGAACGGGTGCGCGGATCATCACCAAAATGGGTGACAAAATTGTCAACAAGTTACTGAAAAAGAAATGGGCAGGGGCATGCATACTTTTGCCTGTTAAAATTTTGCCTGTTTAAAACTTTAAGATCACTGTGATATCACAGAAAACATATGTAGCCATATTTCAAAAAGTGGTATGCTAGTGTGTTGAGTCAATCAACACAATGGAAACACCTGTAGTGGAAAAAATAATGCACTATCATGATGCAAATAAGAAACAATTTAGAAGTGAAGACAAATCCTCAAGGTCAACTTAGTTATATTCAGGTATCCTAAAACACTTCTCTTGTTATTTTTCTGTCGGATACTTATGATTGTGACATCTCAGGCTCACCAGGAGGGGAGTACTTAAATTTGGCACTAATGCCAACTTGGACATGTGGATGAATGGATTAGATTTTGGTTTATGAATGTCAAGTGTATTTTTATTCTTCTATCCATTCAAGAGAACCACTCTGGACAGAATCTGATGTAGAGAAAAAGAGCACTAGGTTTGCTGAGAGGATGAAAATAGTTAGTAAGAGAAGAGAGATGTGCAAGTAAGACAGATTAAAGACTAAGATAAAAAATTAAAGGAAAGTAAAGGATATAATACGGAACATTCCTTCATATGGATGAATAAATTATTGCTGGGGAGTTATGTTCTTCTGGGATTTCCACAGAGAGCAGCTATTTGAAGTTTGATATGTGATTCTTTTTTTCCTGCATCACTGTTGTTTCTTGTCCTGTATATGATTAATCTTGATGTCTGTCCCTCTGCTAGCGGAGAACCTGTGTTTCTGGCAGGCGTGTGAGGATGTCAGACATGGAGAGAGTTCCAGGATCATCGAGAAAGTGGAAGAGATCTACAAGTAAGCATACAGACACATATGCATACAAGAAATTCACAACAATATTTAACAATTCTCCAACAGTCCATCATTTTCTGTATGATTCAGAAATTTCCTGGCTCCTGGAGCTGCGCGATGGGTCAATATCGACAGCAAGACGATGGATAAAACCCTAGAAGGGATCAGACATCCGCATCGTTTTGTCATGGACGATGCACAAATGCACATCTACTTTCTCATGAAGAAGGTCAGAACTCTTTCAACTACAATTCAGTTTTTCTAAATATGTGATGTTATAGAGATTATGATATTTAAATCATATATTCAGAGGATAATTATGATATCGCTTGTCAGGACTCAGTCTACAGCATGTTTTTAGTTTAGTTTGTGTAGCACACCAGTGGCACAGGCATTAAAATAGTCAAAACAATAGTAGATGAGGCTTGTCCTCTTCAGTCTGTCTCAGTATGGTCCTTTTATAAATGATTCAGAAGTTATGCTAGTAAAGTGCATGAGTAAGGTCAAAGACACGTCCTTTCAAGCACAAACAAGTTGTCAGATATTAAATAATGCCTACGATGCACTTAACTAGGGTTTTGAACTGCAGAAGACAAGTAAATTTATGATTCAGCGTTATCAGCATACTGTCCATATTTTTGGTACCCTAGTGGGCCAAGTATTGATCCCTGAGGGGTGCCACTTCTGACAACTTTTCAGTGTAAAAGTCCCTTGGTTAACAAAATTTAAAAAACCCTTCATGAAAATTTGGTTGCAAATAGATTTAATTAGGTCAAAACATGCAGTTGGGTTTCTTCTGTAAATGTTTACTTTCTTCATTTCTCATCAATAGATAAAGCAGTCAACAACGGCAATGTTGTGTGATACACTTATTAATCTGTCTCTTTTGTATGCACAGGACTCTTACCCAAGATATCTAAAGTCTGACCTTTACAAGAACATGCTAGCCAAAGCAATTGTCCCTCAGGAGACAAAGAAAAGGTAAAAGGTCACACCAGTTAACACTTTTTAACAAATACATTCATTCTCAAAGGGCAGTTTCACAACTGTTTTGTACTGTGCTTAAAGGGATATTTCAGTATTTTTAAAGTTGGGCTGTATGAAGTGATTTTTCCAGTGATTTCGGCGGGGATCATTCCTTGAAGAAGGACTCGCTGGTTGTACCGCCCAGGAAGCTAGACTATACTGTGTAACAGATGGGTACAGATTCTCAGCAGAATTAAGCATTATAGAATTTTTGGTCAAAATGGGTCGCAAAACAGTGTAGACTCAAATGTACACACTTTTGAAAAAAAAAAAAATAAATAAATAAATAAATAAAAAATTTGTAGTGCGATATATTTTACCCAGAAAGCCTGTGTGTTTTTATTACTATGTTGCGATGCAGGCTTTTAAAACCAGTTACGTGCTCTTGCATTGCAAAATTTTGACAAAAACACAGGTTCTCTGGGTATGACATAAAATGTTTAAAAAATTGTTGACAGTGTGTACATTTGGGTCATCATTATTTTGTGCCCTATTTTAATCCAAAATCTGCCAAATTCTGGGGAGAAACTGTACCCACCTGTTACTCTGTATAGCCTAGCTTCCTGGCCGGTACAATTAAAGAGTCCTTCTTAAAGGAGCAATGCTCACTAAAATCACTGGAGGCTAATACCACTTCTACTGCCAGGTCCCTTATATGACCCAGCTTAAAAAATACTGAAATATCCCTTTAAGCATGATTGATACTTCAATTAATCATTTTTTTGTTTGTATAGCACCAATTCATAACTTAAGAGAGGCAGGTCTAGACCATTGGTTCTCAAGTGGTGGGTCGGGACCAAAAAGTGGGTCATGAATCCATTTTCAGTGGTTGGGGATGCATGCATGTAGTTTAGATCAGACAAACAGTTTACTGATCTTCAATGAAGTTTGAGGCAAAAAGTATGGTAGTCAAGGCAAAAAAATGTGGCAAAAGCTCTATGATGTGCTTTTATTTTGAAGGGAAATGTCCACATCTTTTTGTTGAAAAAAAAAGCTATTTTAATTTGAAACATTTAGTTATGATTGAAAAATACAAGAAACTGGGGTTGTGATTTATCATTATGGAGGTGATCATGGGTCCTGACACAAAACCAGTCGAGAACCACTGATCTAGACCATACTCTTTGATGTATTAATATAAAGACCCAACATTAATTGCCATGAGCTCAACTTTAGCAGTATTTGGCCTCGTCAAAGTGGCGAGGAAAACCTTCTCTTTAAAGGAATACTTTAATATTTTGGCAAATTGGCCCATTGCCATAATTCCTATAGTCTTAGTAATAAGTTTGTTACCTTTAGTTGTCAGTGCAAGCTATTTTTAGATCGGCCATGCTGAGATGCCAGCTGATCCACCAACTCTATGGAGTCTTATGGTATTTCCGGCTTTCCCTCATCAAACTCATCAAATACACAATCCAACAACTCCAAAACGCTCTCGTAGACAAGTTGGGACCTGCACATTCACCACGCTATGAAAAAATAACGTATAATTATGTAACATTACAACACATGAAGCAAATACTACTACTACTTTCTGAGTAAACCACTGGGCGGACTGACACAGTGCGCGCCTGTGGCAGTGCCGCAGTTACTTGGTTCCGGCTTTGCATTTGCCTTTTAAACAACTCTGTCTCGTAATGTTCCATGATTATTTTATAGCGTGGTGAATTTGCAGGTCACAACTTGTCCACAAGAGCGTTTTGCAGTTGTTGGATTGGGCGAATTTGCCAAAATGTTGAAGTATCCCTTTAACAAGCAGGAATCTCGAGTAGAACCAGACTCATTTTGATAGGACTGGATTGGATAGGAAAGGGGTGGGAGAGCAGCACGAAAAGAGGAGAGGGGGATGCAGGGAGAAGGACAAGAGAAATAAAAAAACAACAAATGGAAGGCAAATTTATGGCCACCATATACTTACTGTCCATTTTGTGACTTGATGGTGATACTAATCCTCCCTCTCCTCTGCTGCCTCTGCTCTGCTTTCATGGTATCTTATACAACCCAGGCTTTTCAACGGACAGGCATTGGAAATTAGCATTAGCTATAAATGCTGCGAGTTAGTGCAATGGATAATTGTAGTTCAGTAATCTTTGTAAACTGCATTTGTCCCTGAAAAATAAGCCAATCAAAGAAAAGAGCACTACACAGACGTCAACCATAACCTCCTGTCCAAAATCACCGCTTTTTAGGGAATGAAAATGCTGGTCACAGTCAGTATCATTTTGACACTATTTGTTGGTTTAAAATTTGTTACATCCACTAACAGATGTAAAGGATGTCCAATATCACTGATTAATGAAAAAAACATGGAAGCTATGGCCTGATGCTAAGGATTAGTAACCTCATCGTCAGCGTCATGCATGGTTATTAACTTCACAAAGGAGAGGAAAGAAGCAATAATGGCAAACACTTGTGCTGACATTTGTTTATGCTCTATGGAGACAACAGAATCCGTTCTTAAAAGTACTTTGGATGTCTGTTATTTGTAAGATGCCCACAAAAAACCCTCCATATCTGAGGATGAAATGGATCCGTGCTGCATGGCTGCTATGGTTTTTGAAGAGAGAGGAGATGTTTAGGATTGCCTTAACAGCTCTACTTGCTGATAAAACTCTGTACTAGGGTGTGTTTTAGCTCTAGGTACCACATGTGAATCGGCCAAGACCACCTCTTCAAATGTCATGGTGCCAGATTACAGTACGCTTGTGTTCTTACTGATCAAATAAACTAGACTCTAGGATCAAGTATACTCAGATCCAGGTCCCCACACTAAGAATCTCCTTTTTCCCCCTTCTCAGTGTTTTCCCCTTCATGAGACGTCAGCGGCATGCAAGTCCATCCCCTGCTCAGGCTGCCAGTCACGGGACAGAGGAGGATGGGCATGCTAAGGGAGGCAGTCAAGCAGGTAGCAACTCTGGAGGCGGCTCCCATGCCTGAAACTCAGGCCAAAAGAAATGCACAAGGAGTGCTGATGAGAGTTTTTTTCTTTAATGTCCAGCTTTTATCTTCACCCTGGCAACATTAACAGGGTAAGGATTTAATGTTAGAGCCTCCTCTCAGAGCACAGGTGTTAATACAAACCTCAGCAGCATCACGCCATATTCTCAGAGCACGAACCGAGAAAAATAGAGCTAGAATTACAGTTACAGCCTTTACTGCTGCATATTTATCCTACATCTACACCTCTCTGTCCACAAAGTCTTTACTGTTCTTAAAGGCTTAATATGCAACATTCTGAATGCTGATAGCGCAAAAATCAGTCACACCATATGTAAATATATTGTGGAGTAACGTCTTCCTAATAAGAGAGGTCAGACTCCCTCTGAGTTTGTTTTCTCAGCTCTGCGCTCACACTTTCCTTGTTATCAGGTGGAAGAAGAGTGATGGCCCCATCCAATCAGGGACACTGTGTCTAGGGGTGTTATGATGGAGTGTGGTCAAAGGGGTACTACTGAATGAGAACTTTTCAAATAAAAGAAAAGATTTCTTTGGTCTTATGAAACAAACAGAGAGCAAATTTAGATGCTTATAGATACCTAAAGGGATATTTTGATAATTTTTAAGTTGGGTTGTATGAGGTTACAACAGTAACAGAATTACCCTCCAATAATTTTAGTGCGTGCTGTCCCTTTAAGCAGATCATGCTGGGGGCACCTGCCAGGAAGCTAGGCTATATAGCACAACAGATGGGTACAGTCACTCCATGTAATTTAGTGAGTTTTATGTGAAAATGAGCCAAAAACCAGTGTTGGCTCTGTTGTACGCCTTGTTAAAAAAATTGTTGAAGCATTTTATTTTTCATCCGGAAAGTCTCTGTGTTTGCCACTATTTTGCAAGCAACCTTTTGGTTACATGCTATTTCACCACACCGGACCCGTCTGCAGCGTTGTACAGCCTTGCTTCCAGGCAGATGCCCTCAGCACGCTTTTCTTAAAGGGACAGTGCTCACTGAAATATCTGTAGGTCAATGCCACTACTTTTGCCAAGTACAGTGCCTTTAAAAAGTCTCAATCGGGCTTGCACATCTGGACGCTTCAGTTTTACTCCACTCTTCTTTGCAAAAACTGCTCAAGCTCTGTCAGATTGCACAGGAATCAGACGTGAACAGCCATTTTCAAGTCTAGCCACACATTCTCTATTGGATTGAGGTCTGGGCTTTGACTTGGCCACTGTAACATTCATTGTGGTTGTCATTAAACCATTTCTGTGTAGCTTTCAGTGTTTGCTTCAGGTCATAGTCATGCGTGGAAATAAATTGCCTCCCAAGCTGTTGTTCTTTTGCAGACTGAATAAGATTGTCCTTGAGGATTTTCCTGCATTTTGTCTCATCCATTTTACCTGCCCAGAAGCATCCCCACGGCATGATGCTTCACAGTGGGGATGGTATGTTTGTAGTGATGTGCTTGGTGTCCACCAAACATAGCATATTGTCTGATGGCCAAAAAGCACTATTTTGTCTCATCAGACCAAAGAACTTTCTTTCACTTGACCATGGAGTCACCCACATGCCTTTGGCCAACTCTAGTTGAGATTTAATCTGAGTTTTCTCCAACAGTGGCTTTACCTTTGCCACTCTCCAATAAAGCTTTGACTTGTGAAGAACACTAGCAAAAGTTTTTGTACGGAGAGTCTCTCCCATCTCAGCTGCTGAAGCTTGGAACTCCTACAGATAGTCATAGGTGTCTTCCCTAGTCTCCTTCTTGCATGGCCACTCACTTTTGAGGACAGCCAGATCGACGCAAATTTACACATGTGCCATATTTCTTCCATTTTTTGATGATTTACTACAGGGGATGTTCAGTGTCTTGTAGTTTTTTATTTCCATTCCCTGACTTATACTTTTCAGTAACCTTTTCTCTGAGTGTCTTGGAGTATTCTTTTGTTCTTTATGGTGTAATTGTAGCCAGGAATACTAACTTGGCCTTCCAAACAGAATTCTGTTTTCACTTTGACATTAAGTTGAGTAGTTTTTTTTGTCAAAAGCCAGATTATACTGACCATGACTGTATCTTATAAAGTCATCAAAGATAAAACATCCAAGGGGGTTAATACTTTTTATAGGCACTGTATCTTATACAACCCAACTTCAGTCTGCAGCTTCTGTCTCACAGACGTTTGCTGTTGAAACAGGGACTGAGGTAACCTGACACACCAGATGGATGTGTTTCACACATCCATTTGGGAAAGCTTCAATAGGAAACATTTGAGAAAAGGCAGAGGCTTTGAAAAAAACTCAGAGTGTGATTGGATGAACGTTTTGTCTGTCACAACTCTACGGGCCAATCAGAGCAACAAAATGTGACGTAGTAGCTATAGAGCTGCGCGTGCACAGCTACGGGGAATAACGCGAAACATGGCAACTATAGACATGTAAGTACTCGACCTCTGTCATTTTTGAAAAGAAACCAACTCACTGCTGTTCTTTGTTCTTCTTTTAACAAAGAAATGCTGTCAAGTTCTGATAAAACTTAAGCTTTGGCAGCGTCCATGCTAAGCTCCTCTGCCATAATTGCACCAGCGTCTTGCTGCTGCTCGTTTACGTCACGACTCTGCCGTGCCTGAAAGTACTGCCCCTCGTTGCTGATTGGTCCTGTCACTTTCTAACAGGCACAAACGGTTCAGATGGGAGTTTTGCAAGATGGATTCGCCAGTGAAAAACAAGGAAATGGGCGTATCCATCTGCTTTGTAAGGTTAGGACAGAGGGGCAAGGAAGGTGTGGAGGTAGGAGGGTGAGGGCAGAGCTGAGAAATGAAAGAGATGTTTCCAAATAGATTTGAGACTAACAGACTAACATTTGTTTTGGTCTGAAAATCTCCTCTAAAAGTTGCAAAATAAGCCTTTCATATTGATTCCTAATAGCAAATATTCCTGTCTTCCTCGATATCTTTTATAATGAACCTACAATATTTCCAATATTTATCAAATGGTTGTTTATAGATTAGTAGAACTGTGAATTATGTATGAGTTTATAAATCTGCCTGAGCATGTGTGAGAATATTGTACAGGATGTTTGTTCCATGTCTACACTTCACACTGTAATTGCTGATTTTGCTTAAGTATCCCAATAAAATTTCACAACAGCCTTTGCTGTGTTGTGTTCTCAGCTCTGCATGCTTTGGTAAAATGGGAGTTTTTGTGGATCCCTGACAGGGATGGGCGCTCTTTGTAGCCATTAGTTCTATTTTTAAGCACAAATCCTTTTCATGGGTTATTTTAGTATTCATTGATCTCAAGATGCACATGGAGGGTTAAAGAGCTTAGGGAAAGAAAAGATGAGGAGCTTTTAAACATTTCTTGTTTAAATTTTATCATCACTTAAATTGGTAACAGAAGGTTAAAGACTTTGAGTAGTGCAGGACAGCTGCTTCCTGAAGCTGAAATTCAGCAGCTGCTTTTACACTGCAAAAACTCTAACCAAAGCATGTACTTGTCTATTTTCTTGTCCCAAAAAAACTAATTTAATGTATTATAAGTCACATTCATCTGGGAAGTCCAGACAAAAATAAATCCTCTTTTAAGTAAGTCAAAGCAAATATGGCCTACCTTAAAGTTTACTTGTGGATGCTGAAAAGGAGGCTCTGGCAGATTGTGGAACCTCAGATTCAGGAGGAACAATGCAGAATCCGTCCTGGCTGTGTGACAGTGGACCAGGACTTTACCCTTGCAGGACTTCTTTAGGGAGCGTGGGAGTGCAGATTTGTCAGCTGCACACTGCAATGAATGGATGTTCTTCAGACTGCACGACATTCAGCTGGCATTTATATTTAGAAAAATGAACTGATCAGTTCACAGTTCACCAAAAACAGGCTCTGCTCAGCTGATCCAACTCAAAAGTCTGGCATCAAATTAGACCAAGTTGAACCAGCTTCCAGACAACACTGATTTTTTTTTTTTTTTTTTTTTTTTTTTGAGAATGTCCTCATCGTTCCAGATGTGATGTCTATGTGTGGTGAGAGGTTACGTTTAACCTAGGGCTGCCAAAAGATTCAAATGTTTGATTGCGATTTAACTCAAAATAGCTGTGTTTCCAACAGCTTAAATGTACGAAAGAATGCCTTGTTTCAATTAGAACTGTTAAATGCCTTAAATCTTACCTTTGGCATTGAAAAAGAAGCTTTTGAAAATGTGCGAGTTCAGTGAAATGTGTCAACCTGGCACACAGACATCTTGGAAGTGATGCTTTGGAAACATAAAATCACACGGTCTGTCACATGACCGGCCGGATGTTCATTAGGTGTTATGTGGGGACTTCATGATTTAAAAATCAAAAATGAAGATTTACAAAGAAAGTGATGGAACATTAAATATTGTGTGACACCCGTGTCACAGTGGGTTCTTAGGGGTTAAAATTGTGCTGCTGTTGCTAAAAGCACATTAGCCAGCTAGTGGATGCTAACATTAGCTTGTGCGCCAGCATGCTAACAGAACAATATCTGCTACAACACCTTTAATAGCATTGTGATAGTGCTAAGAGTCAATTGTTCCAAACTCAATATTTGGATGATTTTTAGTTTGCCATTAGTAATGCATTTCACTCAATATTTTCACTCACTATTGAATTCTTTTAACTTGCATTTTATGTTAACATTTTTTTGCTTAAGAAAGAAACAAATTTATTTTGCCTTAAATGCCCTTGTGTCGATTAAAATTGTGCTGCTGTTGCTAACATGCTAACAGAACTGTATCTGCTACAACACCTATATAGCATTGTGATGATGTTAAGAGTCAATTATTCCACACTCAATATTTGGATGGTTTTGAGTGTGCCAGTGGTATAATTTATTTGAGTATACTTCTTAGTGTGAATGCACTTTGCACATGTATGAACTCAAAGTACCTACTAAGTATTTTAATTAGGGACGTTCCAACTATTGTTAAGAAAACATTTCCTGTCTTTCACAAGCCTCTTTTTAGGCGAGTTAAAAGGAGACAGCATTAACATCAGACTGTAAAAATGCTAAATGTTTAAAGGGATCTGCTTTATGAACTTAGCATGGACTTTTAAAACGTAGGGCATTTAGTTCTTAAAAGTCACTTGCATATGGGAAATGCTTTACTTAAGGGATTATAACCCAGCATGTTTCAGCTTCTACTGTTTTTATTATCAGATAAACAATGAGCAGTCCGTCCTGATGTTGTGATTGTAGCACTGATCTGTGTCAGCTGTGTTCAACCTGACTGCTCATCAAATTTACTAATGGAGGTTAGCTACATACAAGCAAATATATTTACACACACATCCCCCCACACACAAACATTGGGGGTTAATGTGTATTTCTACACAGTGAGCACTTTCTGTATTTCCAAGGATTATGATAATCCTCTTCCCTCCATTTCCACATCCTCTCTTGGTGTCTGAGATTGTGTTTGTGAGTGCTTGAGTAAAGAAAAACCATTTCAAAAATAAACTAAGAAGCATTCATCTTTATACAACAGATTTATTTTGGTAGACTAAATGCCGTTTGGGTTTTTTCAGAGATTAAAAAGTGTCCGACCAGTACAAGAAGTAAAATCCCATTTTACAACAAGTAATACATTTCTCTATGTATTGAACTCTACAGTCTGCTGTATATGTTGTAGTGGTCAAAACAAAATTTAACAACAAAATTAAATTATTCACACTTAACACAGGGAAAACAGAATACACAACAAAGAAAGGCTGTGTAAGTGAGACATAGTTGTTCAACTTGATCCAGTGCAAAATCACAAAGAATGAAAATCTGATTTATGAGGGGACACTAAATAATAATAGGCAGCATATTTCACTAAATAAAATTAAATAAAGTAAATATAATACAACACAAAACAAATAATCATACAGTACATATTGAGAGTCAGTGAGCGTAATTTTTACGATCCACTGCTATGCAGAAGTGGACAATTATGCATCGATGCAATGACAGAACATTACTGATTATTACAAACTGATGCAGCTCATGGATGTTCTGGACACAGCTGGTCCTATATAAGTGATTTATTTTGAGTCACAACATAAAGACATCCATGTTCACATATATTCCTAAAGCATTTTCTTTGTGATAAAAAAGGGAGGTCACATTTATCTAACTGCCTGTCTTCATTGATAAAAACATATCCAGGCGCACTGAGAAAAAAAATGAGGATGCAGCCCATCGTAAAGCAACATGAGACTGAATCAAATAATTGACAGTATGATCGTAATCTAATGGTGAGACCAGTAAAGATGAACAGCCCAAACACACAGACAGAAGGAGGAGGCACTAGACACAGTAATCTGAATATTATACATTCATAAAGTGCACATTCACGCTCATGTGGGCTATGTACATTACATAGTGAATCAGATTTTTTATTATAAAAGTGCGTCAGTATAAATATTGGAAAAAGGTAAGAGGTGATAAGGTTTAATGGATGAAGAGGACAAGCCTTTTTGTAAATCTATACATGAGCAAAACCTAAAAAGTCCAGTGTACCAAGATGCTGAACAAGAGGCACCCTATACACCAAAAAATAAAGTTTAAATACAGCTGGCCATTGGTTGATAATCTCCTCTTTACATATATGAACCACCAGATGAATATAATGGGAAGGCATTTAGAAAAACGAACAGTTTTTAAATAATTTCTAATAATGTTTTTCATTGATTTCCTTAGATGTTCGGCACTATACTCTACAATTTGAAGACAACAAAGTTTAAAGGTTCCTCTGATGATGATGATAATGATGATGATGAAGGCCGCATTATATGATTGAAAGTATCAGATAAAGGCAAGAAAGCAGAGTCTGACTTTTTGCTGTAATTTAAAGGTTGTTGAAATGATTACAGAAATAAACCAAGTTTAAAAATAACTCTTTTTAAAAGGCTTGAGGAAAAAAAATCAAGGGCACAAGAGTAAGGAACACCTACCATAAATATGATACAGAACAGTGATTCTCAACCTGGGGTCCTGACCCCATTGGGGTTGTGCAATAACTTCTGAGGGTCACCATGTAATTGCTGAGAAATAAAACACACTTTTAAAGGACATATCAGTATTCTTTGAAAGCTATTTCAAACTGGCAGCTGCATGATGACTCACTCAAACCATCTTGGGATTCCCTCTCTCTTGTGACCGGCACTTCCCTTAGTGGTCATTTATTTTCCGTCTGTCAATTACAACAGGAAAAGGAGAAGAAATAGGGTCAATAGTTGTATTTACAACCACTAAAAGGAAGAAGGCAGAGAAATCTCTCTGCTTCAGCAGTGAGGACAGGGTTGCAAACACCAATGATATTATTCTTGGGTGTTGTGAATCAGAAAGATTGAGAATCACTGGTATATAAGACTGAGTATAGGCTGAATATAAAGATTCAAAAGTGTTACACAAAGTGCTTAATATTCCCTATGAATATTTTTATACATGTTCTCACTATTCTGGTAAAATATTTACAGATGCAGTTATGTACAAACTCTTGGTCATGAGGTAAAAGGTGGTTTTTCTTTCCAAAACAGGTGCAACAGACCACCTTAGAGGTTTCAGCAGGTTTGATTTGGGCATTTCTGTGTTTGAAAGGATGTCTGCAAACCGATTTTTACAGCTATTTCAATATTATTATATCTTTTTCATTCTAAGGTTTAAACCTTTATGATAAAGGTAGAACCACAGAGGATATAGGTGTATATTTGATCTAAAAGAAGACATATTTGAAGATATTCTCAACCCTGTGCAGACACCCCATGTTTGTCTTTTTCTGTACTGTGAATGTCTTCAAGCTTTATAACAATCAAGGTCTGCTCACTCTGCTTCCTCACAGCCTCCCTTCTTCTCCTATGTGACAGTGTAAAGTTCATCCTTGTTGCTCTCACAGAGCGTGTACCCACAGACCCGGGGTCTCCAGCTCCAGCTCCACGTCCAGCTCCAGCCTCTGCTCCATCCAAACGCCTCCCTGTTCTTCTCCTTTGGCGGCAGCAGGAACACCACGCAGGTCGCCACCAGGATGTGCCACAGAGAGTGTGTGTAATAGTAGTTGTCCTCAGTCTCGGCAAAAATGTACAAACATACACCAATAAGAGCACAGAGAGCCCCGGGGATCAGGAAGAGGACCCAGCGCTGCCAGGAAGGAGGGTAACAGTGCCGCCGTTGCACACCTCGGTACACCTGTAATCCAAAAGAACAGCAGGAAGTTCAGTCTCACTACTGGGCTTTAGTTTATGTGCCAATTCTGACTACAAAGACTTTTGTTCTAAAACCTCCCTGTTAATATTGTAAAAATCTTCTATGGTTTGATACTTTTTTAATCTTTTATTTGTTATCGTCAGTGCACAGTGACAAACATGCCTGTCAAACTAGCTGGGACGGTTAATTCTGCTTTAGAAGTCGATGTTTAACCTTACAAAGAAGATGGATTGGCCAGATTCCATGTCTGTCATCAAGCAAATCCATCTTCCAAAGCTCCAATCTGAAATGAAAGCTTTTTATGACAGAAAAGATGTTTTGCTCTTATCCCGCCCTGCTTTGACATGAGTTTGCCATAGTTACGGGGTGGTTTAGTTGTACTGTATGCTGGTATATACAATGGCTGCTGCTGGTGTAGCAAATAGCTTAGATGTAAATGTAGTGTAGCAGCAGTTGTATCTAACTGTGCCATGTTTCTTTAGTAAAACAAGAGGAAAGAGCCAGCCTCGGCATGTGTTTTATCCAAGCTCCGATGTTTGAAAAACTACAGCAGCACTTGCCTGTAGAGCCCCGGTTACTGTTGGAACTGAGAATGCTTACTACCTCATTTTGTCTTGCCACTGTGATTGGCCCATATTGAATGTGACAGACAGATGTTCATCCAATCACCTTCTGAGAATTTCTCCCCAAACACAATGGCGTATTAACCTGACACGCCGGATGGATGTGTGAAACACATCCATCCGGTAAACCTGTGGTACATAGGGTTGAGGACAGGGCAGAGGCTTTGAAAAAAAACTCAGAGGGTGATTGGATGAACGTTCTGTCAGTCACATCTTTACGGGTCAATCAAAACAACAAAACACATGACACAGACGCTACCAAGGTGCGCCCCTACCGAGGGAGTAAACGAACCATGGCAACTGTGGTCGTGTGAGTACATGACTTGTCATTTTTGAAAAGAAAACAACTCAGTGCTATTCTTTGTTCTTCTTTTAACAAAGAAATGTTGTCAAGTCCTAATAAAACTGGTGCTTTAGCAGCATCCACGCTAATGTCTTCCACCATAACCGCACCGGCCTTTTGTTCCTGCTTGCTTACGCCACAACTCCGCCATGCCTGTAAGCACTGCCCCTTGTCGCTGATTGGTCCTGTCACTTTGTAACCGGGCCCAAGCGGTTCAGGCAGGAGCTTTGCAAGATGGATTTGCCAGTGAGAAACACTGAAATGGGCGTATCCATCTGCTTTGCAAGGTAAATGGTGTACAGGAGGTTTCCCAAATGTTGTGAAATATACCCATGCATTTTTCTGGTCACTAAAATTATAAATGATCTAACACTTGGTGCCTAGGACTGAGGTATTTGATGCTGTGGTATCAAAACAAACATAATGATTATTATTTTAAAGTTTAAAGTTCTCATAGTGTGATATTCATACTCCCTATAAAACGGTGGCAGATGAGGACTAATGTATTACAAAATCCCAAAAGAGTTACAATAGAAGACAAAGGCTGCAGGTGTAAAACAATGCAATTGCAAAACATACATGTATCTCTCTATAATGAAAAAAAAAGTGGTGATGATAAAATCACATTCAGTAAAAAAACCATCCCCAAAAAACCCCTCCACAGTAAACAACAAAATTCTTGCAGCACATCTGCCCTGTTTGGTTTCTGTGATATCCTGGTGAATTTCTTACCCAGGCAGAGACCATAAACATGATGGCACAGAGGACTGGACCCAGCAGGTTCCACAGTCCTTTACGATCCAGCTGCATCGACATGGCGATCAGCAGAGCCCCGAGCATGAACAGAGTCTGTTAAAAGACAACATTAAATCAGGCTTAACACTAAACATGTTGATTTATCCTGGGTCAAAGTGTTAGAAATGCATTTCAGAAAAACAGATGGCAGTCACTGTCTCACATATTTGAATGTGTCTTTTATGCGAGCCATGCACAGGATGGTGACCCAGATGGAACAGACGGACCCCAGGAAGTCACAGTACTGCAGGGTATCGTAGTCCATTATACACATCACAGCTACACCTGGCTGGTCACAGGCATGGTAGAACTACACAAGGACAGAGAAAAACAGAAGAGGAATCACTTAGGATGATGCCAAATGCTCCATCCCTCTTTTCAATAACAGCAGAAAGAAACACACATAGTATGCAGCATTTCAGCATGTTGCTTTGTCCCTTTGTCATTTTGTTTTGATATCTTGTGTAAACACTTGTTTTTTAAAGGTTACATTTTAATAAAATCTCATTTAAAAAATGTCTTTATTTATATAGGATAGCTGAGGAGGGACAGGAAATTTGGAGAGAGTCGGGGGAAGGCATATATCAAACAGCACAAAGACTGGGAATCAATCCTGCAACCAGTGCGTTGAGGACTATAGCCTCTGTATATGGGCACCTGCTCTAGCCACTGAGCTAAACCGGCACTCTTGCGTAAACACTTTCCCTTCCTTGTTGTGGAATAGTGCCAAGCACATAGGCCTCGTTTTGATTATAGTGGCAAACAGAGAGATATTTCTAGAGCGGCCCGTCTAGTAAATGTTGGGACTCAAAATCTGCTCATTACAAAAATGTAAACTATAAAAAATCACACAGGAGAGCTCTACCAAGTATAGGTTGCCCCTCTGTTATTTGGGATGTTTGCTCTGTTGCATCTTTTTCTTTTATTTTGGCTGACAAAATCAGTTTATGAAGTTTAAAGTCTTGCAAAACACCAACATAAAAAGGGCCCTCTTGCATTGTTTAAACCAATTTATCTGAACCTTTACACAAGAAGTTTTTTGGTGGGTTGTGGGTAAAAGCACAGGAAATGGCATCATAGCATTTCATTAAGATTTGACCAACTCTACATCCACTGTTGCATAACCTATGAGCAAGTTGCACCACGAATGACTGGGTGAATGGCAGCAGGTGTAAAGTAAACGCTGTCTACTCAAGTAGTTAATAAAGATTGTCATCAGAGCAATGGCCAGTGCTGGGCAGTAGCATCACTAAGAATAGGGTTGTTAGTAGCTTAACTACATTTTTCAGTAGCTTTGTAGTATCGCTATTATTTTCGGAATCAAATAGCTTTTCAGTACCTTAGCTTTCAGTAGCTTTTCTGATATTTTTGTGGTACTGTCCAAAAAGCTAAATTTTCCTCCCAACAAAGTGGGAGAGCAGCAGAGCACGGCTGAGCTCTCGGTCACTGTCTAAAGTCAGACTTATAAGGATGAGTAAAAGACAACAGCCGACACTCGGACATGTCTACGAGACGGGCTGTTTACTCCGTACCTGAAGTTCACCACTATGAGTGCATCCTAGACTTTCATTTAATGAACGAACTTATAACCTCATTCCAGCTGGTACTGAGCGTCATGTCCATTTATTCCCAGGGAGCCCAAAAGTCTTTACAAGGGATCAGTCTACTACCTGGAACTGGTGCTTCCCTAATGTACAACTTCGTCTGCTATGAATATATGAGGTAAGCCTTGAAATATAAAGGAAGAGATTAAACTAAAAATGTATGGATATACTGATTTAAATGAGGATTTGATTACTCTATTGAATAACATTTATTGCATTTTTAATGTAGTTTTATCACCCTCTGTTTCTAGTTTTTTTTTTTTACTATTTAAATGTCTCTTATATCTTACATGTACATTTTGAAATGAAAACTACCTGTAAAAGATGCTTAATGTTTACACCCACAGTCTGAGTGTAAACATATTGATCCTTGTTATGAAAGGGAACATGCTGTACTTTAACTCTCCATGTTTAGCATTATAACACTCACACTGATTAAAAGTGTGATTTCTAAACCAAATAAATGCTTGGTGTTTGCTCAAGCTCATAATGAATCCTCCTTCTTACACAACTGCAATGTGAATGAGCAATACTCCAGAAACGCCTGAAATACTGTAAGTGTTGCAACATTAATGCAGAGGTGTACGTGTGCTACTGAATGACTGTTACCGTGGAGAAGAACATAGTGAAGAGGTAGACGGACGCCTCAGTGATGTACCACCGTCTGACGGCTACCACGATGGCGGGCAGGAAGGAGAGGTTACTGAGTGTGAGTAGAAGAGTCGCCGTCACCTGCCGTAGGTACGACTGAGCTGCTGAATCATCAGTGCAGCCCCAACCGCTCCTGCCTGAACACCCACACAATAAAACCAGATTAATTAATCATGAGGTTCATGAATTATTGATATCTGACGCAGTGCTGACTCATCATTATAGCCAAAGTTAAAAGAAAAAGTAGGAATTTATATAACAGTGACGTCAAATGTTATCTTTAAGTATGTGTGTCGTACCAGCCTTGCAGACACAGGCGGCGTACAGGTAACTGTAGGAGCGCAGCAGTCGACATTCACCGTACATCCCACAGTCCTCCACACAGGCACTGACAGACACCTCAGGGACCACAGACACCACTGACGTGTTCCCACAGTCACTGCTGCAACAAGAAAATACACATTTACATGAGTAAAAGCAACACTCCCACAATGCCAACATTCTCTCTCATTTTCAACTATGAAAACAGATCACATTTTTCCCAACATGTGACGTTTTCTGCCTGGTAAAAATAAACTTTGATACAACAGTTAGGTGGGCTACATGCCAGCATTAGATTGACTAGACACAACAGATAAAAATAACCTACTGACATCAGTTCATGCCACATTTTTTGTCCTAACTGATGGTTGCCAACAGGGCCTATTCCATCTATACCAATGTTAAACTGAGGCCAGTGAGGCCTGCAGTTCTTTGGATGTTGTTCTGGGTTCTTTTGTGACCTCCTGGATGAGTTGCCATTGCACTCTTGGAGTAATTTTGGTTGGCGGACCAATCCTGGGAAGGTTCACCACAGTTAACTCATGATTCAACAAGGGGGGGATTACTTTTTTTACATAGGGCCAGATAGGTTTTGATTTGGTTCCCTTAATAAATAAAATCCTCATTTATAAACTGTATTTTGTATTTACTTGGGTTGTCTTTGTGAGATATTAAAATTGTTTTGATGATCTGAAACATTTAAGTGTGATAAATATGCAAAAACATCAGGATTCAGAAAAGGGGCAAATACTTTTCACGGCACTGTATAGTGAGTTTGTTACAGTCAAACAAACCAGTTAAAATCATACCATATGGAAAAAACAAACATACTACCCAGCTTGTTTGCCTGCATTTCTCTTTTAGTAAATGTGTTAGTGTGATGTGTGCTGGCACAGACAATTAACAACAATATCCACAGTGTACACATTACAAAGCCTAAAGATCTAATTCATGTTTGTGATTGTGTTGGGGTGTGGATGTGTATATTACAAAATCCTGAGTTGACTGTTGACCTTTGACTGAGGATGTAGAAGGACAAAGCCTTGCTTATTTGACAAAAATAATCACAAAAACTTCAAATAGACTGGAGTTTGTGTTCTACCTGTTGCATGTGAGCTGCAGGGTGAGGTACCAGGTTGCTGATTGAGGGAAAGGCAGCCTGATCACAGTTTTAGGAACACTGACATTTACACCGACACCGTATCCTCCATACAAAGCTGCAGAAAAACACATGCAAACAAAAAAACAAACGGTTGAATCTGTTCAGTTTCAGGAGATTTAATCTGGTAGAATAACAGTTAGCTCTAGTGTATAAAATATTTTCTTAAACTTCATATTAATGAAGCACACTTTATGATATAGCAGTTACAGTTCTACATGTTAAGTGCATACATTTTATAATGTCAGTGGTTACTGTAGCTATATTTGACCTACCTGTGCGACAGGGCTGAGAATTGTTGAGTTCAAGGACTGGAGCCCAGGGAGAGAGACAAGCCACCACGCTGCTGCTGTTACCCAGAGTCACATTAGTCTAAACAAACAGAAAAAACACAAACAAATATGAGGAGCAAGTCAAAAACACCCACATACTAGGCCTGTTGAATTATTAATAGTTTTGGGAATAGTTGATGGATTTCAGTAGTTAATTGCATTTAATCACATTTTTAATCTCATATTTAAAAGTTCAATTTTTCATTCCAGAAAACTGTTTAAGGTCCATATTAATGTTAACAATTTTAACAATGTGAAGCTACTATAACCACTGTCTTCCATGGATATCAACTGAATGCAAGAAACATATTTAATGGTCTTAAATCTAAGACTTATTTCATGAATGGATGCTGCACGGATACACTAATGTGGCATGAAACCATTTCTCAGAGGAAAGAGAAAGCTTAAAGTGATTAACATGAGTAATATACTTATTTTAGTTATTTGAAAGTATAACATTGTTACACATGAAGAAACATACAGGAGTGACTCAAAAAAAAAGACTCACCACCATCTAATGTGGTGCCACAGGATTTGGTAATAATGTGCAATTGTGATTATACTTGACAGTATTGTGGTAATACATCAATGGTATCATGAGTCTACTTTCTTGGTTATCAAGGAAAATGAAGAGAATAATTACAGCTTTAAGCTTGTATTTCTCAACTCAAAACTTACAAATATTAAGTAACATAAAATACAAAACCAGTCTTTACAGAACTGCCATCAAAATAACTTAATATTTAAAGAATTTTTTTTCTGAAAATAAAGGGACTTCTAGAAAATCTAACAGTGGCACTATTGCAAACTTAAAGTTCTTTCTGCAGGCATTTTTCAACATTTCCAGTTCTACCTAAAACAAGAATAATTGCAGCCTTGTATGCACAGCCTGACACTGCAATTGCATTTAGATTAGCTGTGCAACACTAGCCCAATGATCCCCAGTTAATGCAGCAGCATGACCACCTGCACTTATCAGGAGTCTGGGTATTGTTGCTTTTTTCTTTGTGTAAGTAACCCAGTTAAGGTTAACAATCTAGCAATACATTTACTCAAAAACTGCTCTTTTAATGCTTTCTTTGTATAAATACTTTGTATTCAGCTCTGCCTTTAGCTCAGGGCACTGTACTTCCTGTTTGGATAAAATAGGGCGACTCCTGGTAGAAAAAATGATGTAAAATAAGTTAAAACTGAAAAAAGGAACTTCCTACAGATTGTGAAGTAATTGAAAATTGGTAAACAGAATACTAAAAAAGGGAAATAGTTGATATCACAGGGCATAGGTTACTTTTGACTTGTCCTCTGAGATGTCTGTGTGTTTTTTTTAAGTAAAGAGACATTCAAAAGCACTCAAAGGTCAGTATTATCCATCACTGGGAGCAGGGAGACACTATGGTGGCTTAACTACAGTGGACCTAAAGTGACAAAATGCATAGAGTGAATCTAATTTTAAAAGATACATTTTTTATTCGGGCCATAATTGCATCTTGATTAACACATTAGCTCTGACAGCTCTTTCACTAACACAACAGAAAGCACCTCCTCTGTTCACCTTGGAGATTTTTTCTCCTCTTATACAAATGGTTCCCACAAGGCTCTGTGCTGGGCCCCATCCTATTTTGGGGGGTCTAATTTGAGAAACCTACAAGCCTCTTACATAAAACAAAAATGGAGGTAACCTACAGCCTCTATATGACTGTTTTAACAATTTTAAGAAACAAAGATAAACATGGATGACCTTGAATTTACCAAATTTGAATGTGTGAGCATGTGTGGGCTAAAAGAACTAAGCACTTTTAGTCCTCTTACTTGTAGTGTGCATTCTTCAGGGAAGTCTTGATATTTATCTTGTTGATGCTTTTAATTTGATCAGTAGATCTTTTCTCTTGAAAGTCAAGCTTTTTTTCAGCTGAGACTAATAAACTAAGTTAAACTGTGTCTTCCTTCAAAGATTAAGAGAGGCTGATAAATGCATTTACTGTATGTCATCTAAACTTGACTATCGTAACTCATACATTGGCATGGACCATTTTCTGTCCAGAGTCTCCAGCTGGTCCAAAATGCAGTTGCCTGTCTCCTAACAGGCACAAATAAAGAGCGACTACATTACCCCAGTGTTGCTCTCTCTACACTGGCTCCCTGTTCACCACAGGATTTAATTCAAGATTTAATTTTAAGCTTTTAAAGCTCTTCATGGTGTGGCACCACCTTATTTATGTGAACTGCTTCGCGTTTGTGCTCCAGCCAGAGCACTGAGGTCTGCCAACCAGCAGCTCCTGAACATTTTAAATCATTGTTAAAAACGTATCTCTTCTCTTTAGCTTTTATTTCAAGATGAGACTGTTTAATCCCAACACATTTTATAGATTTTACTCTTGTGCCTACTATTACTTTATGATGTTCTAATCAAATTGATTTTACTATTTTAATGTTAGTCTATAATGATTTACACATAGTTTTTACTTTGTAAAGCACATTGGTTGACTCTGGCTGTTTTTAATGTCCTGTATAAATAAAGTTTAATTGAACTGTATTAAATTGAAAACAAAAATCTATCAAAACAAACAGGTTTTACCCAAACAATGCATGCATGTTGTTGCAGTACTGAATTAGTACTCACAGTGTTGAGTGTGAGCTGTAGGTTCAGTGTCCCACCAGTGGCCTGTGCATGCAGCGGGTACATGAGCAGAGAGGGGTGTGTGTTCGACACGCTAACGTTTGGTCCGTTGACAGGTGTGTATCGTAGCGACAGGATGTCCACCTCCTCGTACAGCACGGGGAAGCTCCACACACAGGCTGAGGGCAACAATGGTGTCAATAGAGCTATTGATTTGTTACCAAAACCGTCTGGGTCTGTGTCTAGTGAGCTGTTCCCTGCTGATGTTGAGTTGCTATAGCTGCTGTTGCCACGGAGCTTGCTGATGTTATCGTCTGCTGTGAGGCCGACACTTTTTGGCTTACATCCCACTGAGACAGAAAAGTAGATTAGGGAGAATACTCACAGGTAAGGGGTTAAAAAACTTTGGCATAACATGTGAAACTTAGGTAGGAAGTAATGAGCATTTTAATGTTCACCTGTGCAGTCTGAGACAATGTTAAAGGTCACAGTGCGGTTGTCCTGGTTGCTCTCCACGACAACTCGTAACCAAGTGTCCCATGGAGGGTTTGAAAGCACAGCAGAGCAGCTGATCCCTGAGCAGTTCACTGTGACTGGGCTATGCAGAGGAGAAGAGGAGCCGAGCCTGAGGACGAGGGAGCAGTTTCTGTCGTCTGCTCCATCCTCTGAGGAGGAGCAGTCAGCCACAGAGACGGAGAGAGAGGAGGCAAACTCTGGAACATACAACCTGAGACAAACACAAATACAGTCATTGGATTTATGTAGACAGATGAGGAAAATAAAAGATACGATAAATGATTTAAGCACACAAAGTTAAACATGTACACGAAGGCTGCACCTTATTCAGAGGCTTAACATCATATGTGGTCAGTCATTCTATACAGAGACTAACCCCCTACTTAAAGTTAGTTAGTGTTTTGAAACTACAACTTCAATTCCAAAAAAGTTGGGACACTGTGTAAATGTAAATAACAACAAAATGCAATGATGCAAATATATATATAAAAAAACATAATTTATTCACAATAGAACATAAATAACAGATCCATGTAAAAACTGAGACATTTTGCCATTTCATGAAAAATATCATTTCATTTTGAATTTGAGCACTTCTTAAAAATGTTGGGACAGGGCAACGAAAGGTTGGAAAAGTAAGTTGTACTTATGAAAAACAGCTAGAGGAGCAATTTTGCAACTAATTGGGTTAATTGGCAACAGGTGAGTACCATGACTGGATATAAAAAAAGCATTTTAGAAAGGCAGAGTCTCTCAGAAGAAAAGATGTGCAGAGGTTCACCAAACTGCAAAAAAATGTCCACAAATAGTGGAACAATTTCAGAAAAATTTTCCTCAACATAAAATCATTGACTTTGCATATCCCACCATCTATTGTACATAAAATCATCAAAAGATTCAGAGAATCTGGAGAAATCTCTGCGCACAAGGGACAGAAAGAGCTAAGATTTGGTCATGAAATGGTAAAAGGCCTTAGTTTCAACATCTGATATGTTGCTTATGTTCTATTTTGAATAAAATATGGTTTTTATAAGGTTTGCAAATCAATGCATTTTATTTTTATTTACGTTTTACACAGCATCTCAGCTTTCGAATTGGGTTTGTATGTCATTAAATTCCAAAATAGGTATGAGTCTTTCAATATCCGCTTTCAGAGAAACCAGGGGAACCCAGTGTTTAAAAAAACTTGGCTTGCAGCACCCTGCACACAATAAAGAGTATTGAAGAGGCAATTATTTTTTAATTAAGTCTGATTAAAGTTCTCCTTTCTATTTTTATAAGCTGTTTTGTTTGTTTTGGGTGGAAGAAACCTGTGAGAGTAACATTATTGCTGAAAAAAATGCAACCTCGATTAAAATTTTATGCTAATGAAAATGATAAATGTTGAAATGGTTGATACATTGACCTGCAGAGGGCTTTTGATCCAGTAGATTACTGGCAATTATCAAGAAAAGTGGAGATGTATGGGATATGAGAGATGATTTATTCTTAGCTGGAAAGAATGATACTGTGCCAGGATTAAGGAAGATTACCTGTGGTGTACCCCAGGGATCAATGATTGGACCAATACTGCTCATACTTTATATCAATGATATCTGCAGTATTATTTATTATTTTAAAATCTGTAATGCTTGCAGATGATACATATTAATTTGTTATGGTAAGAATTAAAACAAATCTTTTGTGGGGTTGAAAAAGAGCTAGAAAAAGTCTAAAAAATTGGTTTGATGTTGACAGATTGTCTCTAAATGTCAAGAAAACTTAATTCATGTTTTTTTGTGAATCAGAATCGAATTGAAGTTCACAAAACCAAAAAAGTGTAATTTTGAAGAGTTTTTTTAGACCAAATTCATTGGGGTTGTGGTAAGTTAACATGGAAACAACATCTTAGCATATTAAAGAAAACGTTTCAAAGTCAGTAGCAATCCTCTAAGAAACAGAACATATATTTAATTATAAGGCCTTACATTTAATATATTATTCCTTTATTATTCCTAACATATCTTACTGTGTGGAGTTGTGGGGATCCTATCTTTAATACAACTATAAACTCAATAGTAATCGTGCAAAAACGAGCCACCAATAAGGCAGATTATTCTGTTCACACAGATCCACATTATAAAATGTTTTGACTCTGATACAAAATAATGTAAATCATGTTCTGAGCAAAATCAAAAACACTCCCAGACTCTGTATGAAATGTATTACTGATACAGTAAGGTTGATATGATTTAAGAGTTGTTTCTTAGCTTACTTTGCAAAAAGATAAATGAAAAAAAGATTTGTTTCTACTGCTGGACTTAAACTGTGGAATGATGCAGCTATAAATCTAAAAACATGCAATCTAATTTTGGCTTTCAAGAAAATGTTTTGTAAAGATATTTTTGAGGATTATTATTTTAGTGTATTTGATTTATCTGTTACTGTTTTCTTAAACTTGTGAAAGTTGGTGACCTAAACTGATAAGGCTGCAGGACAGGCTTTAATAAGCAGTTTGCTTGTGCCTATGCCTTTTCAGTCACTACTCTGTATATGGCCATTGACTTTAAATCTGTCTAGTGTAGACTTTTCTGATTTTGTGTTATGACTGAATAAAACTACTACTACTTATAAGTCATTTAAAATCTCAGTTTCTTGAGTTAATACAAAGCCATTGCTCCTGCACTCTGTGAACAAAAAAAACATCAATCAAAGATAGATCTATGATGACCAAAACTGACTAAAAGTAAGTTTAGTTTTCATCATGATGACTAAAACTAGACTAAAATGTAATTTAGTTTTCAACAGACATTCAAAATGCGTGATATTTCTCCACTGAGGGTAAATCTGTTAAAAACCAATGCATCTGTTTCTCGTCTGCCTCTCAGCTGTAGAAAGCAGGGACCCCAGGTTTCGCAGGGTACATAGAACACACTGACATGATTTTGTACCAGATTAAGGCAAGAAAATAAATGCTTGGACTAAAAGTAAAGACTAAAATGTGAGGACTTTTTATGGATTAAAATTAGACTAAAACTAAAAAGGGTAGAAATGACTAAAATATGACTAAAACTAAAAGATGTGATCAAATGACTAAGGATTAGACTAAAATTAAAAATAGCTGTCAAAATTAACACTGCAATACATATACTAAAATATAAAATGTAAATTGACTGAGGATCTACTTGATTGAATTCCCATGTTTGACTCTTAAGGTGCAGCCCCAGAGTATCCAGGTCTTACTTAAGGCGTGCAGGTTTGTCTGGGCCTGCAGTTTGCTGAAGGAGTGTGCCCTGCTGTAAAATGGGTGTGTCCACGGCCCTCCGGATTGACAACTGAGGCTGGAAGAAGTAGGAACACGATGGAAAGCCCTAACAGATAAAAACAGAAAATATTAATTCGTACTGGCACAAGGTTATCTTTAAATTTTCAGCCAAAGCTTGTGTTGACACTTTCAGACAGGTTTCAAACTGATAACAGTGATAAGTCAGTAGTGAGAACAGGAAAACAAAACATGACCGAAAATAAAAGCAGGGGTATAAGATAAACCTAAACAGAAAAAAGGCGAAGAAGAATAAGTTGCCAGCAGCTTTCGTGCTTTAAAAATGAAGCCGGGAAAATGAAAGCAGCAGGAAAATGCAGTTTGGCTACTTCTATTCACCTCTCCTGCTAGACAGGTCAGAGTAAAAAAAAATCACAGGGAGAGTGATTACAACTCTGGCATTTCATCGTGGCATTAAATGACAAAGCAACAGTTCCCAAACTTACATTACAGATATGTAAAGTTAGGGTTCGGCAAATATTTCCCACAACCATGACACAAAATGATGAAACAAATGGTGTTAAATGTTACTTAAAACTGTCTTTAGAGGATATAAGCTATTTTTATATGCAAAATGTTTGTTTGCATTAGCACAGAGCAACTGTCTGGTAATGGGACCTGGGAAAAAAATGTGAAAATCACAACAATCCTAAGAGACAGACAGAAGCATGTGCTGTAAATAAAAGCTAAAGACAAACCTTCTGCTCAATGCGCCCATCATCTTCAGGTAAATGGGCAGCAATGTACCAATGACCTGGAGCAGGACTGGAGAGGTTAAAGGTCGTGGAGCTATGCGATATCACAGGCAGGATCAAAGACAGACCAGGACTCCACAGCGTTGCGTTAGGAAACACAGAACCTGTGGGGTTTATAACTGGAGGGGCACCCCATCGTATATGGCTATGAAAGGAGAGAAAATAAGATTAAAAGACAAATAAAAACAAATGTAAGTGGAGAATTTCATCTGGGTAACTGATGGTGTGCTTGACTGTGGTAACTAGATCTCTCAAAAACAAGAGAAATCAAACAAGGAGAGGAGGGATTGTGCTGAACTGTGAGCCTTACATGGTGACGTTGTGTTGCCCACAGTAGAAGTTGTGGCCTTTGGTGACAGAGAACAGCCATCGAGCGATGGCCGTTTCCTCCGGTATATGAAACCTCTGCAGCCTCACGTTGCCGTACCAGCCATACTTTGACAGCTTCTGAGCTGGCTTGGACGAGAGCTCAGACACAAACGTCACCTGTGCATCTGAAAGGAGCAAGACTTTGGTGAGTCTGTGTAAAAATACCAACCTCTGTGCTTGTAGTTCAGCTTAGAGCTCAGACTTTTTGTATACAAGTTAATGAATCAATTAATTTGTGGTTGAGTTTAAAAAAGGTCAGAAAAATGTTAACCAGTGTTTGAAAGCTAAAAAAAACTTCATTAAATATTTTGTTCTGTCTCTGAGCCTTTTATGTCTTTGCTGTTTAAAGGAGGAAGAAACCAGAAAAATATTAAAATTTAAAGATAAAGGAATCAGAGAAATCCCACATCTCACATCAGTTTACTGATTAAAAGAGGGTCACAATCACTGTCAGTTAATATTAGAGTTGGAAACTGATCAAATATTCTTTTAATCACAGCAAGTCTTGAAAAGACTCATAGTGGAGACGTGGGTTGCACATAAAGTTGTCAAAATGTTCAGTACTTTCAACATAATCTCCATAAATTCAACAAAAACCTTCATGTCTCCTGTCACTTTTTACGCTAAAGCTTCCAAGAGTGAAAGAAAGAGAGAACTGTGTAAACAGCACCATCATTGTGTAAAATGCTATTCACACGGTTTGCAGGACTTTGCCTGCAGTTTCTGGTGATTAAAAACAAGAGATTACTCAACACTGGGTGCCTTGGGCATTGATTCAAAGCATTCAGTCATATGTAGAACATTTTTCTACTTTTGTTTGTTAAAAATTCAAAAGATTAGGAATAAAAAAAAGAATATTAAATCTTACCACAATATTGGGAAGAAAAAAAAAGGTAATTAGATTATTTTCAAAAAATTAAAAATTAAAAAAGCAAAAAAAATCAGTTGTAAATATTGGCAGAAATTGCCAGACCTGCTGATGCAGATTTTTACCTTTTTAAGGCAAATTTCTGCAGATACTGATATCATACTGATAATATTGTGCATCCCAACTAAAAAGACCATATATACTTCAATGTATGTACAATATAATACTTAATACATTGTATGCAGAGTTTAAAGAAAATAAATAAAAGTTACTGTCGTTGTTTTTAGATTTCTGAATAGAAATCACTGATATTTTTCTTTTTTCCCAATTCGCTCAAAAAATGTTTGTGTTTCAGCATAACTGGAGAAGTAGCTAATGAAAAACAAGAGAAAATCGGCAAAGCGCTAAATTGTTCATGTTTTTTTTTAAATAAATGTGCGTCATTAAACTTGTAAAGATTACGGGAAATGAATCAAAAAGATCAGAATCAAAAGCTTTCCGGACTTCTAAAACTACCAATAAATAAGTCAATGCTTTCAGCCTACGACAGTTACACAACACACAGAATACAAACTATAATAAAATTATTACACTCAAATCAATGGACAAGAATGATAACTTCCCAGAATAACAACTGTTGCTATTTTAATAAGAAATTACCACCCTAACTTGAATATAATGTGAGGCTGTATGTTTAAAATCATACAAATGTGAACATACAGTTATCGTAGCCATGAAGACGCCAGGCAACCTGTCAGATGAACGATTGCCAAAGGTCTCATTATATCAGACTGAACGCAGTTAGCAAACATGCTAACATCACTCACTGAGATTTCGACCCTCATATTAAAAATACTCACCGTCTCCTAAAGTCCAGGCCGTCAGGACGACAAAAAGGAGACAACGAAGAAAACTAAAGTCCATTTTCCCTCTGAAAGCGACTGAAACATTACATCGTCCTTTATCCACCTGTAATGTCAAATAAATCTACCGCGGGGAAATCATTTCTACCTGCACCACATTTCCGGGTTTTCATGTAAATACATGACGTCAGCAGTGTCATTGAGTGCTGCCTTTGTGGTCCATCGGAAAGACAACGGTGTACATTCAGAGGTACCGTACTGGCATTTTCTTCAAAAGTTGCGTTATTTACAGGTAGAGAACGTTCGGATATTGTAATATTGACATATACATTATACTTTTAATACAAATACCATAGATTATACTTAAATTATAAAGAATAAGAACTGGTTCTCAAAAAAGACTCGTCTATCTGTTGTAATTTCATAAAAAACAGACTACATAAAGGCATCAATTTAATAAACATGAAATGCATGCATGAAGTGCATTTCTTTTTGGTGTCCAAATGTTTTATTTCTCCTTGGAAAAATATCAGTTCACGGCATTTATCAATTTGTTCTATGAAATCTTATTTGTCTGAATACATTTTCAGTATATTTGAATAATATATTTCCTATCATATTTTAGCTACTCAAACCCTAAACATGTCAGGTGGTGAAACCATCTGAGTAAATGAACTGATTATTTACACTATTATAAATTGCATTTTAATTGTAAGGAATTCATATTTTAATATTTTGGCATGATTTTATGGTTGAAATCTTTGAAATAAAAAAAAAATGTTATTAAAATGTATCAATATAAACCTAGTAGGATCATCCAAAAACTTTGTCCCGGAATTTGCAAGTTCTTAAATGTCATGGTGGTGCCACCTTGATCATGGGAACATTATTTTGAAATGCAAGGTTAAAATAGATCATTTATCATCCATTTAACTCCACCCAACCCTTGTGGATGGCACACTTTACATGCCAAAGGTATAACCAATATAAAACTAATAAAACTGTATTTAACAATATAACTCTTAAGTTTTTTTTATATACGGATCCAATTTTCTAACAAGATCAAAACTAACAATATGTGCCTGTTTATTTGAAAGTAGTTGCAAATGTCAGGTGGCACAACCAGCATGCCAGGTGACGCAACCGAAAATGAATGAAGAATAAACAAATATCAAATGGCATAACAGATACAAAACCTGATTTTTTTTTGTTTTAAAGTACTACTTTCAAAATAACTCAAAATTTTACCAAAAATAAAATGTCTTCCTGTTTAAAAAATAAAGGTGCTTCTGCACAGTGCAAATGCAGTGGCACTATGTGAACTTAAAGGCTTTTCTGCATGCACTTTTGCAAACTTAAAAAATACTGCAGACTTTTATGTGATTATGTAATTGCACAGCCTAATATTGCGATTGCAATTAAAATTAGATTAACTGTGCAGTACTAATATGCAAATATTACATAAACACTTCCAAATGTTGTTGCTTTTTACTAAGACAGGCAAGAGGAGTAATGGAGACTCCTTAATTTCGGCACTGATCTTAACTCATCAGTTTATTATCATTTTTAATAATCATGTTCACAATTGTTAAATAGAAGAATTTAAGAAATAAGCACAAAGATGTATAAACTGCATTTATTTATAGTCAAACAAAACAAAAGATCTAAATTCTGAGAAAATAAGTGCAATCATATAAGAGAAAAAAGAAGACCCATTGATAAAGAAGACCTGAGGGTCACGATCCAAATCTCTTGAGATTAGGTCCCTAGTGGATGAAATATTCAAAAAGGACTGAAAATGTATACAGTTTTTCTTTTTCTACTTTGAAATATGTTGTTTGTGTCATTAACAAATCATGAGCGTTACTAAAGGAGGTGATGTAGAGTGTTATGGCATGTAGACAATAATTATGGACATTCATATTTAGGTATCATTCATTTATCACTGTGAAAGTTAATTTTAAATTTACCTTTATATCTGGCTTTTTGCTTTACATGGGAGCTGCTACACATCAAAGATCATACATTAAAATCATAGAAATGTCACATCATCCTGTGACTCTACCCAGCACCACTGAGCATCATAGCCCAATAAAACTGTCTCTGCATTTACTTGACTCTCATCTTTTCCCATCACATTGTTCTCAGAGTCCTTAAATCCCCCCTGTTGTTCTGTCTGTTTCTCCTCTGATTCTTTACTGATGGTGAAAATACCAGAATCTACTTTCACTTCTTTTCTCACCCTGCTCGACCTGAGCAGAGCCCTTTTGATGATGTCAGAACCAGACCTGATGTCTTTCAATGGAGACACGTTTGAGTCCTGTGGATGTGACTCTGATAAAATGACGCTACCATAATCAATCTCAGGAGAAGGGGATGTGTGGACATGTCTGCTCTGCGTGGCATGAATGACTTCAAACATGGAGGTGGATGGACTTGGAGGTCTTGCGTCAGGAGGCTCAGAGCTAAGCAGGTCAGAGTCGCTGGTGTGGTTTGACTCATCGTGGTCAGTGTGTGGTTGTTGATCTGCTGACTCATATCCGGTGGTTTCAGTTAAATCCTGAGTGGGACTCAGATTTTCTCTGCGGAAGCAGGAGGAGAAAAAGTTGAATACATATGAGCCCTGAAAGTGAATAAGCTGTAGATCTCCAAGCGTGACTGAGCTGTCTAAAGCCACATAACTGCATTAATGTTTGGAGTAAAATGCATGCAAAAGACAGCAAAGTAAAAGAGTACCCCTTGAAGGTATTGGGAGTTGACCAACATCTCATCAACATTTGACTGTAAAATATATATAGCAAAGAAAAACTGAATGAGTTGTCAACAGAAAGAGGCCTGACACACTACTTATAAAAAAGTTATGCTATGTACAATAGTCCATCCATGCTAGCCAAGTGAGTGGGTGATGATAACTGATGTGTTTGGATACTGTTTGTAAGTGAAAAAAGGTAAATTTGGAAATAGGTTATTTTTTCAACATGACTACTGTGTCCAGAGAGTTTATGGCAATGAAGCAGTCTATACAAGTGACCATGATGAGTGTGCTTTTATACCAGGTGAACAGGTACATCTGAATTTACAAGGGAGTTGAGCTCTCAAGAAAACAACCAACATTCAATTATTATCATAGCAAAGTGTAATTATTTTTTTTAAAATGATGTATATCTGCTTAGGGCTTTCATACACTAGATTCAAGCTGAAACATTTGCTCCTGGTTAGAGAATGACAAAACCAATCAGCACCACTTGAGGGGAACGAGGCAGATACTATGGGAGTGGTCTAGTTGTAGTGCAAGCCTGTTAACATTAGGGTAGGAATGGTATCAAAATCTCACGGTATGATAATACCTTGATAACATGTAGATGGTGGAGGATGGTGGAGGAGAAGAAAGCAGGGACAGAGGACAAGATAAGGATAATGGAAGAGAGGAAAACAGGGACAGAGAGCAAAGTGAGGATGGTGGAGGAGAAGAAAGCAGGAAAAGACAGCAAGATGGGGATAATGGAGGAGAGGAAAGCAGTAGAGAGAAAAAAAGAGGATGATGTTAGAATAAAGCAGGGACAGGGATAATGATGAGGATGGTGAAGCAGGGACAGAAAGCAAGAAAAGAATGATGGAGTAGAAAGAAGAGATGAAGAGCAAGATGAGGATGGTGGAGGAGAGGAAAGCAGGGACAAAGAGCAAGAAAAGGATGATGGAACAGTAGAAAGCAGGGACAAAGCGCAAGATGAGGATAATGGAGGAGAGGAAAGCAGGGACAGAGTGCAAGAAGAGGACGGTTGAAGAGATGAAAGCAGGCAAGAGAAAGAAGAGGATGATGGTTAGAAGAAAGCAGGGGCAGAGAGGAAGATGAGAACAATGGAGGAGAAGAAAGCAAGGACAGAGAGCAAGAATAGCCTATAAACTTGTAAACTAATGTGAATGAAATAATATAAGTATTTTCAGTTTTGCCATAGCAAAAATTGGACTTACTGAAATAGGGAAACAATACTTTAGAAATACAAAAAATGCATAGATATTGATTTTTAAAAAAGGACATTTTTTGCTTGTACAGCAGGCTAAGGGGGGCCCTAAGTAGATATTTTCTGGGGGCCAAAACCCTTCCCTGGAAACAGTCTTCTGACCTATCAAGTGGTAGATCTTTCTCTATTTGCAGACTTAGTCCTGTACTTGTCTAGTTCTTGTAGAAGTGGAAATTGTATGAAGAATGCTTGTGCAGCCTGCTGCTAATCACTTTGACTGACAACCTACCCTGTGGCAGCAACTTATTTCAGACATTATGTAACTGTAGAGAAACATTCAGCCTTCATGCTGGCGATCTCATTTGCTTTTTTAGCTCAGCAAGACTCATCCATATTAATATCAGTCACTTTCATGCCATCAAAAAACTACTCGCAGGGGCTTTAACCCAAATCTCTACATGTAACTGATATCAGTTTATATAATAAAAACAAAATATCTAGAATCAAATGCTCCTGTACATTTGCAATGCTCTGCTGTACCTGCAGGGGGACATGGAGGTCCCAGGTTCCACAGTGGCCAAGCTGCTCAGGCTGCCTGTCAGGCTGCTGCTTCGGCTCACCAATGCGTCCCTCTCCTCCATCAGCCACCGCATGGCTTCGATCCCTTCATGCACGGCCACGAGCTGCCGCAAGATCCTCACATCTGCAGAGCGCAGCCACCTCTGTAGGCAGAGTGGAGTGATGCAGGTGTAGATGAGAAATCACATTTCTACACAGGGGCCCCTATACAGACCCCTAGATGTGTGCACATTCGATTACAACACACAAAGAAGAGAAAAAAAGAAAAGGAGAGGAATGAGGGAGGATCAGAGGTGAGGAGTGAAGTGGAAAAGAATGAGCGGCGGAATCCAGACAGAATGTGAGAAATGAATGGGGGTGAATGAAAGGAAAGCCAGGTGAGAGGGTGTGACAGAAGCAGGCTGCAGCAGCTGTCAGCAGACATTAAAACGAGCAGGTGAAGTGGCTCAGAACGGAACTCAGTGCTTTGACATTTGTATGGTTGAGAGAAAGACATGTCATTAGAATAAACAGAGCAGTGGCTGCGAAAACAAGTCATGCAAGATTGGATCAAAAATGGAAAGATGCACATAGAAAGTGGATTAAAACGCACCAAAACCAGCACAGCAGCAAAACTGAATATTTTGCATATAAAGAAACATGCATGCAGTGACTGACATTTTAAAATGGATTACTGAGAGGGAGAATCTTTACCATCTCTTGCTTTAAGTTGCTGATTTTGTCATAAAAAGTCTTGCTGAACGCAGATCTGCCCTCCCCCCAGTCCACCACATCAGACCTCCAGCCATCTTCACGCTCCACGGCATCTCTCATCCACATCAGAAGACTTTCCGGTGTTTTCCTGCCAACCTTATTTTCCAGTTCCCTAAGATCTGGGAGGTTTAGGATTTCCTCTGCCATCCCTCTCCGCGCTGTGATTACTTCCAAGCGTTCAGATCTGTGGCTGCGGATGGAGAAGAGCTCGTGCGTAAAGCCACTTTAGAAGTTGGACACCCCAGTGTGTAAACCACACAGCCGTAAATCTTTCTCACTTTTCGACTGACAACACAATCCAAACGCTGTAGTCCTGAACAGTCCACAATAAAGCATGATCATGGGTGAAGAATCTGCCGCAGCAGCGCAGAACGAGCCATGAAACCACTGGAAGAGTGCGCGAGCCGATCACCTGTCACAGGTATTTATTGCTGGAATGCAGAAGAGAATGTGATGCTGGAAAGTGGAGCTGCTCTTTGTGTCGTCCTCAAACAATAGTTGGAGGTCACATGGAGGGGAGAGGATTCACCTGTACGCTCTGGGCTGATGTTGGGAGTTTACTCTGAAAGCACGTGAAGACTTTGTCTTTATTAGTCTGACTTTAAGTAAGTCCAATCAAAACAATGACAGGGGGTTGGGTTTAATAAACCGAGACTGCTCTTAATGAAAAACAAACAAAAAGGTCACACTGAGAATAAACTAGAACAGCCTAGTAAATACTCACACAGGTAAACTTCTCATCCTAAAGGACAGTAGACAGAGATAGAGCCTGTAAACAAGGCTACTGTAAATTCTTAGTGTGAGAAAGTATTTCCCCCCTTCCTGATTTCATTTTTTGGATATTTGCAACGCTTAAATGTTTTAGGTCATTTATAAAAAAGGATATAAGACAAATCGAATCCTGCCAGACCTGTTGAATCAAGAAATCCTTTAACAGGGCCTGTCCAACAAAGTGAAGTAGGACAAAAGCAACACATCCATCTAAAGAAATGCAAAACAGATAAGAAACAAAGTCACTGACATTTATCAGTCTGGAAAGGGTAATAGAGTCATTTCTAAGGCTTTGGGACTCCAGCAAACACAGTGAGAGCCATTATCCACAAATGGGGAAAACTTGGACCAGTGGTGAAACCTTCTCAGGAGTGGCCGGCCAACCAAACGACTCCAAGAGTGCATCAGTGACTCATCCAGGAGGTCAAAAAAAAAAAACAAAAAAAACAAAACAAGAATGACATCCAAAGAACTGCAGGCCTCACTGGCCTCAGTTAAGGTCAGTGGACATGATTCAACAATAAGAAAGAGACAAAAATGGCACACACAGGAGAGCTCCAAGACCAAAAGTACTGCTGGCCAAAAAGAACACAAAGGCTTGTCTCACATTTGCCATGAAACATCTTGATGATCCCCAAGACTTTTGGGAAAATATTCTAAAATAAATATTATTATTATAATAATACTATTAATTAAATAAAATATTGGACAAAAGTCGAACTTTTTGAAAGGTGTGTGTTCTGTTACATGATGTTAAACTAACAAGGCATTTCATAAAAAAACATGCCAACAGTCAAGCATGGTGGTGGCAGTGTGATGGTCTAGGGCACTGATCATCAACTGGCGGCATGGGGGCCATATCGGGCCCCCCCAAAGCTTTCTGTCCGGCCCCCAAAAGATCATTAAATTAAAAAAGGAGGAAAAGAAGATAGTCAGGTTTTAGTAGTATCCTTTGACTTTAAAAGTCTGCAGCTGATAAATATTGAGATAGTGTGAGAATGACTTAACATTTGATCTGTACAGATATTTAATGTCATTATTAGTAGATATTTAAAATAGAGGGTAAAGGTTGGCAGAAGTGCTGCAAAAATCACCAGATAAAGTGATGAAAAGAGGTTAAAATGTGGCAAAAACTGGTTAAAGAGGGGAAAAAAGGGCAAAAAGTATCATAAGTTGGTTAAAGTGGCAAAAAATACAGCAAAAATAGCCTGGAAATTAGTGAAAGGTGTTCAAGATTGGCACACAAGGGAAATTATTGGCAGGAAAGTTGCAAAAGGGGGTTAAAGAGTAGCAAAAATTGGTGAAAAGTTGCAACAATTGTTGAAAAAATGAAGTGAAAGAGGTTAAAAAGTAACAAAAATAGAAGAAAACTGGCAACAATGGATAAGAGTGGCACAAAGCGGATAAAACATGCCAGAAAAGTAGTTTAAAGGGGTTAAAAATGGCAAAAATTTGGTTAAAGAGGCAAAAAGGGGTTGAAATGAGTTAATACTAGTACTAAATCACAATTGTGGACCAATTCTCTGGGATTATCAGGGGGCCAGCCAACTCTGTTGTTTATTTATTTCAAGGATAGCCCCTTGAGATGCATCATCTCATAGGCCTGACTTGTCAGGCCTGACTTCTTGCTGCGTGATAGATAATGGGGATATATCTCACTGGTAATGTTTAAAAATGTCCTGCATTTTGAAAAAAAAATACAAATACTACTACAGTAATATGTTAACCAGACCACAATATTTATCTAATTTTTCTGTATTTGAAAGTCTGGCCCCCAGAGTTTCTGTCGAGAATAAATCTGGTCCTTGTGCAAATGTACTTGATGACCCCTGGTCTAGGGCTTCTTTGCTGCTTCAGGACCTGGACCACTTGCCTTATTGTTACCATGAATTCTACTCTTTGCCACAAAATCCTGAAGGAGAATGTCTGGCCATCAATTCATGACCACAAGCTCACTTGGATTATGCAGCCGGACAAGAATCTGAAACACACCAGCAAGTCCACCTCTGAATGGCTTGAAAATAAGATTTTAGAACGACCTTGTTAAAGCTTGGACTTGAGTTTGACTGAGATGCAGTGGCATGGCCTTGAACGGGCCGTTCTCTGTGGCTGAATTAAAACAATTCTGCAAAGAAGAGTGGGCCAAAATTCCTCCGCTGGGATGTGAAAGACTCATTGCCAGTTGTTGCAAACATTTGCTTGCGTTTCTTTTCGAACAGGGGTGGCACCACCAGTTATTAGGTTTTCACGTAGGGCCAGGTAGGTTTGGATCGCTTTTTCCCTTAATAAATGAAATCATCAATTAAAAACTGCATTAGGTTATTTTGGTCTAATATTAAAATTTGTTTCATGGTGTAAAACAGTTAAATATGACAAATATGTAAAAAAATAAGAAATTATAAAGTTGCTGCTATTGTAGTCCATCACTGAATAAATGTAAAAATACAACCCACTGCTGGCAAAGTTGTAACTTCTGTGAATTTAAAGGACATTCCAAGTATTTGAATCTACAGTAGGCTATCAGAGGTTCTCACCTGGGGGAAGGACTCAAAAGTAGGTTGTGAAGCTGCTTTAAGTGGGTCACAAATGTGTGCCTGGGAAAAAAGACTGTGGCAAAAAGTCAATGATATATGGAAGCTCAAAGCAGACATCAAGGCCATCCATTAGGGGGTGAAGGGGAAAGCTTTCTGGGGCCCAGCCAGGGGCTGGAGGCCCATGGAGGTCGGAACATGTTCCATGCCTCATCTGAGGAATGATCACATTTTTCCTCTTTATGTAAATGCTCACAACGACTTATTTAAGCAATAAAAACAGACATCTTATTTAATTCAGACACATCTTCCTTTAAACGGTATCAGCCTCTTTTATATAGTGCTTGGCAAAGAACTTAACCATTTGCCCGTCTTTGCTTGTTTTGTAGTATTGATAAACGACAGTATGAACTTCTTGTTCTCAATTAAGTTGATGTGTTTAATAAGGAAGAAGTGACCCAGATATGTGTCAGTATAGGAACAAAATTCCTGATTTACAGACATGAGGAAAGAAATGTTAGGTTTTTAATGGCTGACTTTACTCTGGTATTTAATCTGTAGGTGCTCATCAGATATGACACAATGTCAAAAATACTGCCACTGACTTTTGCTCTCAGTGACATTTCTTTTGTCGTAAACTGTGATTAATTTGCAGCTTTCTTTACGGTGTGGAAATGCTCAGACAAAGAGTCTCTGCAGAGGAAACAGGTCTGTTTAGCTACGTAGCCCACTTTTAGACACATAGTCGGGTCAAACACGCAGACAGGAAGCTCACATCTGCCACCTACTCAAATAGATCATTTATTTTTATTCGTCTGTCATCTTGCCCTAAACTGACGCGGTTCAAAATCAGGGCAGCTGTTCTGAGGGCTTCCTGTGTCCTCATGATTGAGACTAGCACTAGTTGATCTGCATTAAATGCATAGTTTAAAGAGTGTGTAATGCATATATATGAAGCAACAGCAGCCAAAGACACAGCAAAACAACCTACAGGAGAATGTAGTCTGATGTACTTACAGAAAACTCACGTGATGGAGCAAGAAAAATGTCTTTTACCAGGGTTTTACCCTAAACTGCTGTTCAATTTAATTAACTTAGCTATGACATTATACTATCAAATTACTGCAACAGAATCTCCCTCTTAATTGAACTGGAATATCTAACAACTTTAACCTTGAGGTTAAGAGGAAATTTTCCTGGAGAAGCACCAGTAAATAATATATGAGGAGGAATTCATTTGAAAATGTGAGCAATACTGCATCTTATAAAGTGATATGAATTACCGGGGCCTGTTATTTAAATTCATACTATGTCTCTGAATACAACCCCAACTGTAAAAAATATTAAATGTGATTAAAACAAGAATGCAATGATTTGCATATCTTATTAACAATAGAATATCAACATATCAGATGTTAAGACAATTTACCATTTCATGAAAATATTGTCCCATTTTGAATTTGATGGCAGCAACATATCTCAAAAAAGTAGGAATGGGATTCCAAAAGGCAGGAAAAGTAAGTGGTACTAATAAAAAAACAGCTGGAGGAGTGTTTTGCAACTAATTAGATCAGTAACATGCCTGGTCAAAATATGACATGAAAAGTAAAAATAATAAATTTAAAATGTCAAAATATGAGAAAAATTAGAAATTATGAGTTTAAAAGGTCAAAATATGGGATTAAAAAGCCAATGTAAGAAGTTGAAAACATCAAAAGATGACTTAAAGTTTAAAATTTGGAATGTAAATTACAAAAATGTGGTATATAAAGTCCAAATTATGAGTTGAAAAAGTCAAAACATGAAATGAAAAGTCAAAATCACAAGTTTGAGTCATAATCTTGAGATGCAAAATTGAAAATATGGAATAAAATAAATTGTTTTTTTCCTCCACATTCTTGACTTTTTTAACTATTTTTTCTTAGTCTTTACTTTTTCAGATTTTATGGCTTAACAAGGATATTTTAAATGATCTAGTCGAAGTTTACATTTTTATACTGGAGGAAAGCTGCAGACCTCATACTGGCGGGCCACTTACAATACAAATATGATATGATCTTGCGGGCCTGATATAATCGTTTCACGGGCCAGATATGGCCCTCAGGCCTTGAGTTTGACACCTGTGATCTACAGTATATGATATCATCAAAAGATTCTGAGAATCTGGAGAAATCTCTGTGTGCAAGAGACACGGAAGAATGTCAATTTTGTATGCATACTGATCTTTAGGCGGCACTGCATTAAGAACAGGCATGATTCTGTACTGGAAATCATCGCATGGACTCAGAAATCCTTCTGTATCATGCCAAGAAGAAGACATATGTAAACATGATACAGAAACGCAACCAAAACAGAGAACTGTTCTGTGGTCAGATGACTCAAAATTTGTAGGGGAACCATCCAGCTTGTTATCAGCTCACAGTTCAAAAGCCTGCATCTCTGATGGTATGGGTTAACATTAGTGCCTATGGCTTGGGCAGCTTATGCATCTGGAAAGGCACTATCAATGCTGAAAAGTTAACCGAGATTTTACAGCAACATGTGCTCCCATCCAGACAACATCTCTTTCAGGGAAGGCCTTCAATATTTCACCACGACAATGCTAAACTATATACCACATCAATCACAACAGCATGACCTCACAGTAGAAGTCTGGCTTCTGGACTGGCCTGATGGCACTCTAGACCTTTCACCAACAGAAAACATCTGGCACATCATAAAACAATAAATCCAGCTAAGAAGACACAGGACTTCTGAGCAGCTTGAATCCTTCATTTGACAAGAATGGGACAACACTCCTCACTTTTTAAGACAGTTGTTAAAAGGAAAGGGGATGCTACACAATAGTTAACATGGCCCTGTCCCTACTTTTTTGATGATGTTCTATTCTGAATAAAATGGGTTTTATGAGATTGTTTACATTTTACATAGCGCCCCAACTTTTTTGGAATTGGACTTGAATGTCACCAGTAACCTTTCAAGCTAAAACCAATACAGTAAAGATAATAATAATACCTTTGTACACATGCATTGATTGGACACAGCTGCCATAGAAAACAACAGCTTGTTTTCTCCTATCGTCCTCTAGATGGCAGCATGGTGACATTCAACAGTTCCAGCACTCCTGTAGTTCATGTTATTTTCAGACCAGTCAGGCCTGATTTTAAGTTCCTTTGGGAGCACTTTCATTAGGTCTGTTTTAGTTAGAGAGCAGATTGAGTTTCACTGATGAGGCTGTGAGACCCACAGCCGGCCTGAAAACTGAACCTGTGTAAACACTGTGAGGTCATCCCTCAGGTCGTCTACGTATGGATCATAAATATGTTTTCTGTAATCTTATAGGACAGTCTCGCCCGTTAATTGTCAGATTTTCTTGACAAAATGCTCGACTTCTACAAACACCTTCCATGATTTCATCAGCGTATCTTAAGTCAAATTCGTCATCCTCGGCCCAGAGCTCCTGTTATTCCCTCAGCATGAGTTGGAAGATGGAATAAAGGGTGGATAAAAAAAAACTCAGGTTACTCCCTCTCCAGGTGGGGCTGTAAAATATGACCTGGGTTCGTGTTTCCTGGGCAGCTCAGAGTAACCCCGAGGTCTGCGTTACATGAGGTAGAGTCATCATAAAAACGCTACACACAGAAAGAATGATGTTTTTATGAGTCAGGGCCTCCAACTTCCAGTTTTGAGGAAATCATAAACTTACACAAACATTAAAAAGTGGTCAAAGAGTGGATGTCATTGAAAGGGCAGCATTATGAGCAGATAAGATTTTACAGCATCTGTCAGTGCAATTAAGTGAGATTTATTGTGAATCATAAAGAGGATGTAGGCTTTATTAGGGGAGTTGGCCCTATTTTAGTTAACCAAACCATCTGAACGTGAAGAGCAGGAAAGTGAACTTATAGGAGTGTTTAAAGGGGTTATTGTGCTGTTTTATGTTTTTGACATATAATGTTACTATGTTAGCTGTTCATACTAAACCTGACGGAAGTTTCTAATAATGACGTAAATGCACGTTGAAGTAATCCTCCAGAATAATTTAGTCCATAAAAAACTCCAAATTAAGGTTTAGACATTTTCTTTACATTCCCACCATGCAGTGAAGTCTTAAAGTCTTGGACTTCCTTTTATGGTCATTTTCCCAGCAGTACATAAATTAGAGGACACGCCCACGCAGCTGCTCAGTCTTGGTAAGTTTCACCTTGGTAAGACCACTAGCCAAGAATCTTCAAAATTTGTTCCAGAAAATCTACTATTCTCATACTTTCTTTCTACAGGACATTAAAAGAGTAAAAACATTTCTTTGTAATACATCTGTTATTTCTGCTAGCAAAATTTTTTATTCAGAAAATGCATTAATGGTAATAAAAATCCCTATTTTATGTTGTTTTTGTGAAGGTGTTGAACATTGTATAAAATCAATAGATAAATCCAATTAGAAAAAGCTATCAAAAGCCTGAAAATATACTGTATTGAACATATTTGTGTAATGTAACAAGTTACCCACTGGCTATTCAGTCATATTGTTTCCTTTTTCATATCGTTCTTGAATACTCAACTGTCCTCGAGCTCTTAATAATTAAAAAAAAAGTTCTTAAGTATTTTTGGATATTTTTTTAACAAAGCTAAATCTTTTCAAATTTTTCTTCCCAAATAACCACCAGAAAACATTTGACCTGTTGTTCTTCATGTCACTTTCAGGAGGACTTTATCTCAGCAGACCCAAATGTGATAACCTGGCACGCCAGATGGATTTGTTTCACACATCCATCTGGTAAACCTCCCATAGACGGAGTATAGGAAAGGGCAGAGCCTTTGAAAAAAAAAAAAAAAAAACTTAGAGGGTGATTGGATGAAAGTTCTGTCTGTCACATCTTTCAATCAATCAGAGTAACAAAACATGTGACGTAGCCACTACTGAGCCGCACCCCTACCGAAGGAGTAAACTCGAGATTACTGCATAACACGAACCATGGTGACTGTAGACATGTCAGTACATGCCTTTTGTTGTTTTTCAAAAACAACTCACTGCTGTTCTTTGTTCTTCTTTTAACAGAGAAATGTCATCAAGTTCTGGTAAAACTGGCACTTTAGCAGCATCCATGCTAATGTCTTCCGCCATAATTGCCTCTTGTTGCTGCTTGCATACGTCACGACTCCACTACACCCAAAAGTACTGCCCCTCGACGCTGATAGGTCCTGCCACTTTTTAACCAGGCCCAAATGGGAGCTTTGCACAATGGATTCACCAGTGAGAAACATGGAAACAGACGTATCCATCTGCTTTGAAAGGTTACAAATGTGAGGCAGCAGTCCCAACTAGGTAAGTGTTAAGAAAGGGTGCGGTTTTATCTTTTTCAGATCATCAAACCAATTTTATACAAGACAGAAAATCAGTGTAAATGCAAAATGCAGTTTTTAAATAAAGATTTGATTTACTAAGGAAATAAAGTCATCCAAACTTACCTGGCCCTGTCTGGAAACAGTAAAATCTAAAACACCTGGTGGTTTATTGTGCCACCCTGCAGCAAACTTTTGTGATAACTTTCAAGTCCAATTTTCTAAAACCCTTCTATCAGAGCCTTTTTGTGCATGGCCCAGGCTAACCAACCGTGTGAATACTTGTGACTTTAAAACATGTGATTTGGTGTAAAAATGGCATGTGAAAGGCTGAAGGCACTACGTATCCCACTATCCTTTGCAATTAGTTCTATTAATTACTCATGGTATGCCTAAGGTTGGATATTTCTAATATTATGGCTAACAACCAAATTCGCTACGGTGATAATGAATGGAGTTTTATTTCCACAACCACGCTGCTGAGCCATTTCATTGACCGCCAATTGTGTACCTGAAAACCACCAGGCAATAGTTCTTGTTCTGCTCCAGAGATTTAAGGAAGTTGACTAGATTTCCATTCTTTGTTTGTGCATCTGCTCCAGGCCAGAACAGAACACAGTCAAAGAAATGTCAACCCATCAGCTCAATCTCTCAATAATTATCAATTTTTCTGCACTGCACTTAACTACTAGCCTAGAGTGCAATCCAATCCAAATGTATTTATAAAGCACATTTAAAATCAACAAAAAGTTGACCAAAGTGCTGAACAATGAGAGGAAAAAATACAATAAAATACAAGGCCAATATAAAAACCATGGGACAAAAGAAGTTAAAATAAGAAGATAAATTGAAAAGGAGGTGATAAAAGTCATTAGGCACAGCCAAAAGTGAAGGAATAAAAGTGTAAAAGTGTAAAAGTATTATTCATCAGCATCAATCAAGTAGTTTGAGTTTTAGATTTACAATTTCAGATTTTAAGACATATTTTAACCTTTAAAACTAATGATTTAGAATTTAATCTCATATTTTTATCCTTTAAATTCATGATTGTGACTTCCTCTCTCATTTATTTTATCTTTTAAAAACATTATTTGGTCAGATTTTGTCCTTTTGTACGAAAAGTTTTACTTTTTATTTCATATTTTGAGACTTTAAACTTATCAATTTTACTTTTTTGAATCCCAAAATCATTTATCATCTCCCCATAATTCATTACTGGTGAAAATGAGGTTGACAGTTTATGGTTAAATGTTGACCCTTTCAGGCTCTTGGGTCAGACCCAAATTCAGAATCCTGCCCCTGCTGTGATTGAGTTTGACACCCCGTCCTGATCAGAAGTTTGTTTGCATTGTGTGTCTTGACTATCCTGATGAAAGTCGTAAGCCAAAAAGTACCGATCTTACAAAGTTGCTGTCTAAGCCAGACTCCATCTCTGTCATCAAGCAAATACACCTTGAAAAGCTCCATCCACAAAGTTTGTGACAAACTGAGTACTATTTAAACCAATCAGCATCATGAGGGGAATGAGGTAGTAGCTGTGGGCGGGGTTTAGTTGTACTTTTAGTCATTTGTAATGGCTGCCTCCAGTGTGGGGATTAGCTCGGATATAGCTTTAGCATAGCGTCAGTTTTACTAGAGCTGGACCACAGTTCTGAATGAAATTTTAAAAATACTTTAAAAGCTTTTCATGATGCAAAAGATGTTTTTACTCGTCTGCCGACCTGCTTTGGCATAAGTTTGTGATAGTTACAGAGGAAGGGGTAAGTTTTTGTGTGAGTGGGTGTATACAATGGCTGCTTGTGGAACGATTAGCTCGGACTTAGCCACAACCGCTGTTTTGACAGAACTGGACATTTCTCTATATAAGAAAAAATGTTTCTGCTCTTCTCCCGGTCTGCTTCCATGTGGGTTTGCGATCATTATGGGTGGGGTCTGCCGGTATGGCTGCTGCTGTGGTAGCTGTTAGCTCAGATGTAGCAGTAGGCAAGCTGCAGTTTAATCTGAACTGGACCACATTTATTTTTAAAACAAGAACATAGAGCCACACTGAAAATCTTGGCAGAGAAGACATTTTGCACGTCTCCCTGCCGGCCTTGGCATCAGTTTTATTCACAGAGAAGCTACGGCATTAACAATCTACGGCAGTGTTAGCCTGTCAGCTTTGCCAGATGAATGTGAGATATATCCATGCAATGTATTTATTAAACTGTCTATCTGGCGTGTCAGGTTATTGAAGTATTATCTGATTTTATCTAATCTTATCTTGTGATGCAACAAGTTTATTTTGAAAGTAATGCTACCCAAAGCTGTTAAATTTCTTGATTTTTTTCTAGTATTTTGGGGGTAAGCAGCCTAATTTTTCACTCCAACTTTAACCAGAAGCAAACACTGCAGGAACATTCCCCTTGAGCAAGTTGGAGGTGATGAAGATGTTTTTATCCTGCAGCTGGCAAACAACAACACATTTTTTATGCACGTACTGGAACAGGTTCATAGTTTATCTTCTCACCAGTATGCTGCAAACCATTCTTTTGTTATGAGGGCAAATATATCTTACCAAACGTAGCACTGATATGAGGGTCAAAGTTGTCAAGTGTCGCACTCTGATGCATTGTCCTCCAGTTTTTCCCATAATTTCCTGCCTTCTGTGAGAAAGATTTCAGGGGGCAGTCTGTCTGAATTTTTCTACAACTTTACAGGTGTGACAACGGTTGTTTTGATATGGTCTGAGTTCATCCTGATATGCACACACATAAAACAGAGGCAGCATCTTCCTTGTGCAGCCTCATTCCCCTGTGATTTATCCTGAAGCGTGGCGTGTGTGTGTCTTTGCATGCTTTAAGTCAAGGGGTCAGAAAAACAGCATAACAACCGAGGCCACTGGGCCAGGAAATCCTCCAGGTTCACATGGTCCGTGGAAAGCACTCACATGCAAACAAAGTCAAATCAGAGAGGGCGGAGGGAGGGGGAACCCTGGACATTTTTTTACAGCACAATTAGGCCAGAAAAATAAGTTTCCCAAGAAAAATACGCTTCCAAGTGTGGAGACCTTCACTTGTCAAGTGTGAAGAACACAAGAAGGACTTAAATTTCCAAAAGCACAATGTTGAACCGACTTCAGAGACAACTTTAAAAGAGGAACGCCTCATTTTTGGAAATACACTTAATCACTTAAGAGAGGAGATGATGGATAGCACCTTAATGTCAAAGAGGAGAATTAATCTTCTCTTCTGACTTACAGCAAAGGAGCGAAAAACACATTACCCAAAATGTCAGACTTTTCCTTTAATGATCTAACTGACGTTTTTTTGGGATTTATGGGGGAAAAAAGCCCAAGATTTAAAGGGAAACAGTAAGTTTAATAACTCCCACCGCTCGTGAATTTTAAGTTGGGTGATCATGCTGCTCAGTGCATCTGTTTCCATTTAGGAACCTACAGAGAGATTAAATGAGTGTGGAACAGTAATGGATCTCATATGTACGGAGAGGCCCATTTACATCCTGTAATTGTGCTGTGTTTATTCAAACCATGACATAAAGCTCGGCTCCTGGAGCTGAGAAAACACATAAATACAGTATTTACTGTGCGTGAGAGTCCTACAGACAAGTCCATGAATTTTCACGCAAATGCCAAAATAAATCATCTTCCAGGACTCATATTAGTTTGTTGAACCAAACCAGAGATGCACATTGTTTAAATTCATGACAGGCACAAACAGATAACCCATCGTCTGACTGCAGGGTCAACAATTGATTGCGGCTGCATCAATCTTTGTTGTTTAAACAGATGGCAGCGGCACCAAAGAGCTTGTGCTGTGCCTGATCGAATGCTTGATAGGAAAGCCCAAAGGAGCCCGTGTCAGAGGCCATGGGGGCCAGTAGATTCTAAGCACATTAACATTCCTGAATAAATAACCCCAGGGAATGTTATTGTGAAGACATTAAACAGGATTTTCCTCCCCAAGCCCAGGAGAACGGCCAGGCATCACTCTGGCGTCTCCATCGCCCCAGGTTAGGAGGCGCTGAGGAACCTGGTGCCAAAAAGAAGAGCTTTCTAAAGCTCTCATATCCTATCCTTACTTAGAGAAAATGCAGTAAAAATTGCAGCAAATTGCACCACGTGAAGGAATGCTGCCTTATTGCCCCTCCTGGTACAACCTCATTTCTTGGGCTCAGTGAGACATTGTTGGACACATAAACAAGTCTGAGCAGTGGTAGAAATATTTTTATTCCACACTGAACAAGTGCTACAGTACTATCTCTTCTTCTCAGCATCAAAGCATTAATTACACAGCGGCAGGGAAACCTCACAGTGAAATTAAAATGTCATACTGATCTTATACTGTAGTATCCTGACACGCCAGGTGGATTTTTTTCACACATACATCTGGAAAACCTCTCACAGACGGTGTTTGGAAAAGCCTTTGACAAGAAATTCGGAGGGTGATTGGATGAACATTCTGTCTGTCACATCTTTATGGGCCAATCAAAGCAACAAAAGGCTTGGCGATTAGTCTCTTGCCGAATCCGGTTGGGAGAGGGTCAAAAACATTCCTGCAAAGAAAAGAACTCAATTTTGTTCTTTGTTCTTCTTTTACCGAAGAAATGTTGTCAAGTTCTGACAAAAATGACGCTATAGTAGCATCCACGCTAATCTCTTCTGCCATATATGCACCATCCTCTTGTTGCTGCTTGTGTATGTCACGACCTGCCACACCCAGGAGTACTGCCTCTTACTTCTGATTGGTCCTGTCACTTTCTTACAGGGCCCATTCCGTTCAGATGGGCGCTTTGCAAGATGGATTCGCCAGTGAGAAACACAGAAATGGGCGAATCCATCTGATTTGCAAGGTTAAGTCTGTTGAATGAAGTAGTGGTGGGCGTATCGATCCTAAAGTATCGATATTTCGATATTTACAAAGTACTCATTTGGTATCGAGTACTTTTTAAAAGTATCGATATTAAATGAGTACTTTAAAAAAACGTCTAACCATGCACCCCATCTGTTTGTTTGCAGTCGCTCTTGTCTGTCTGTTGTGCTGCACTGTTTTCCGTATCACGTGACTTTGGCGACCAACCAGATAGAGCAAACAATACAAGCAACAATAAGCAATACACGCTCAAGGCACGCACACACGGTTATTCAGAGGCCTCATGTCTGTATCAAACTGGGGAGAATGGCAGAAATAAACTGCTGCAGCTTTGTGAAATAATTTTCCACAATAATGCAAAGGTGAGTCAGCATTTCCAGTGTCTAATAAGTTTTTATCTCAAAGTTATATAAAGCTGATGCATGAAGAGGATGTCAGATTCATGTCTAATTTGCACCGCTCACTTTCCGACAAAAGACATTGATGGTGTTTTTCATTGAGCCAAAGCCACAGCTAGTGCCTTTAGTCATAAAAACCAGGAAAGAAAGAAGTTCTGTAGCTGACTCTGATGCATTTGCGTTTAATTTTAATTGACTTTGAGAGTGTACTTCTAAATGTGTTCCTCTGTATTACTGTTTACTAGTTTTTCTCCTATAATTTGACTGCCTTTTCAAAGCTTAGACAGTTTTTGCAGCATTTTCTCAAACCACACATTGAATAGTCCATGAATTAATTAACTAATTTAAACGGTCTAACCATTAGGTACAGTAGGAAAACAAACAACAACAAAAAAATCAAGTTCCATATTACAAAAAATATATAAGTTAAAATCCTGCTTTGAAATGTTTTACCCCAAATAGTTGATAGTTAAAGATAACTTGGAAAAGAATTAGTTCTATTTATTAAGACTGATAAATAAATGATAGATTATGTTTTTTGAGTTTTTATTGGTTTTATTAAATAATAAATCGACATTTGCAGTATCGCCCACCACTAGGATGGAGCCTTTGTGACTTCAGCCCTTTGGTTACTGAAGGGGGGTTTGAGTCCGGTCCACTTTCTCAAACAGACTTTAGATCTGTCTATGAGTCATATAGCCATAGACATGCAGGAATCAATATCCTTAGTGAAGCTTAAACAGATGAGTTCAACCCCTACAGTGTGCGCCCATACAGACATTAACTATTCCAACTAAAATCTTTTTTTTAAAACTGGGTTGTAAATATGTTTATTTGTGCCCTAAAAAACTGTCATTTTAAAGAGATATTTCTGTGTTTTTGAAGTTGGGTTATACAGCGCTACAGATGGGTACAGTTTCTCCATGTGATTTAGTAACTTTAAGGCAAAAATAGGCCAAGGAACAGTGTGGAAAAATGTTTGATTTTTTTTTTCTCACTCAGAAAGCCTGTGTTTGGCACTATTTTGCAATGCAAGCTTTGGCTTGCAAAATGATGCATTTATCAATCAATTAGTATACGACTCTAAAAAGCTATTAACACTATTTCAAGAGAAAAAATAATTTTAAAAAAGGGATGTTTGGCACTTGTATCAGCAGAGAATTTAAACTAAAAAAACATAATACATAAAACATAATTTCATTTTAACTGATAATAATCTGTTGTCTTTGTAGAGATGTTATCCATCCAGTGTGATCTGACCTTGTTTTCCTGTTATATATTGTCTTTAAATTGAACTTTCAGAAATAGCAGTTGCTGCAAAGAGTCTAAGACAAATAATGCTGAGGTTGTGCAATCCTGGATTGATTTGTTTTATTGGGTAAAGGTTGTTGTAGGCAATTTGTTCAAGACATACAGTTGGTCACCTGACCATCCCGCCAACAGAGACTGTAATGCCTTTGTATTCAAATACATGTACTTTAATGTGGGTTTGGTTCCCTTTTGCAGCTATAACAGCCTGTATTCTTCTTGAAAGCTTTCAACAAGATTTTGGAGAGTTTCTGAGGGAATTTGTGCCCATTCAAGCCTTTCCTGAATCCTGGGAAACAGTTACTGCTATTAAAGTTGCTCTGGTCTTCATCATTCCAAAAACCACAATGACATTATTCTGGTGCCAACACTGGTAAAGGTCATGTTACTTTTCCTTGTTTGACCTTGTTTCAAGAAATGGCATCCAAAAAGCTCATAGATTCTAAGATTTCTAGTAAATTTGGAGCCCAGAGGATGAAGCATGATCTGAGGAAAGTCATTACTGGCTGGATTGGCATGCAGTTTGGCTGTTGCATGATCCCCAGGGACAAACCCTTATGAGTTGGCTGATCTTATAGCTGTTTCTTTGGTCAGTCACAAACCACAAGCTCCAAAGTACAATCCAAAAACCTGTGTCCATGGACTGTTACACATATACACTGTAAGGACAAAAGTATTTGGACACCAGACCATATAACTAACAGGGACTGTAATGACATTCAAATATGTGTACTTTAATATAAAGTGTTGGTCCTCTTTTGAAGCTATAACAGCTTTCACTCTTCTTGGAAGACTCTCCACAAGATTTTTGAGAGTTTCTGTGGGAATTTGTACCCATTCATGCTGTTGAGCTTTGTTGAGGTCAGGCACTGATGTTGGACGGGAAGGCCTGGCTCAAAATCTCCATTCCAGTTCATCCTAAAGGTTGAAACCCAGATACTGCAGTTGAATTTGTCTGTTGGCTAATGTGGTGGCAGATAACGTACTAGTAACTCTTTCATCACCACAAAGCTTGACAGTAACTTGTCACATAGAAGCAGCCGACCAGGAAATATGTGGATCCATCAATCAGAGATGTTGCTAAGACTCTCTAGGATTGTGGGTAGTTCTTTATTCAAGATAGCGAGTAAATTTTTCTGATACTTGAGGGGATTGTTGACAGGCCAGGGGCACATATTTTTGTTAGAAAGCCTGGAAAAGTGATTTTTTTGCATAATATGTCCCCTTTAAATTTCATCGTCTTTGTTTTATTTCATGTAAATAGTCTCTTGTCTGGTTATTTGACCAAAATTCTTGTGTTTGCACCTCAGATTTTCCATTTCATTTCACAGCCCTGTATCCCAGCATTCCCCCTTGAAGACTACCAAAGAGAAGAATTTCCTTTGCCTTAACTTTAAACACCCAATTTGTAATTCCCGTCTCCCCCCTGTAGTCTTGTTTTCTTTCACTCTACAAATAAGAACCAGCAGGTGCCAAAGGTACAGAAATAAAGCCTTTTATTAAGTCTCTGCGGATTTTGTTCTCAGCTTAGCTATTTCTCTCTGTGTTTGGGTGTGCTGTGCAAAATATGTAGGCAATTTTGAGAGAGATGTTTATTCAAATTTATGGTTATTTATGAGGATGTGAGTTCAGGTACAGTTTGAAATGTGCTGCATGAATGGGAAAGAATAAAACTCTCTGTTAGCAATACCATCCTATTCACTGTCGGAGTATCTCTGTAAGGTCAGCAGCATATCATGAAAATATCTAGTAGAGAAATGCACCAACATGAATTGATACATATAAGTGTGCATTTAAGGGTTAATTTTACATGAGCTGTGATTACAGTACAATATATATAAGAACTCTGTGATCAGTGATGCATTGCAAGACAATCATAAACTGATCCATCAGGATATTTGTCTTCTTTCAGCACATTGTCAACCGCTTATGCTGACTGACTTTGGTTCTTTATTCCTTTATTCGCCACCATGAGGAGTCATGAGTCAGTTACATGGAAACTATGAACACTTGGTGCCAGTGATTCAATAACTGAATGAGTCAGAATGAGGATATATAGCCAAAATGTTTTTGTCCAACATGTAATACAGAAACTACATCATTTCTGTCATTTAGTCAATAATACAGCCGTGTATAATGAAGCAGGTCTCATTAATAGATGTACGACAGAAACATTGATTTGACTCTAAATCCATTTTGATACCCCGGGGAGAAAATGTGAGGGTTTTAATCAATGAAGCATCTCATGTTTAGAATGACTATCAATGTCCATTTTTCCTTTCTCTTTAAAAACTGCACTGATTTTTTCTGCACTTGGAGCAGAGCTAAGGCTGTAAATGTTAAAATGAAGCCTAAATAATGAACATGTTGACAAGTATTTGCCTCTTAACTCACCCAGAATATAAAGCATCATTAATGTATATTTAATCTGTAATTCTCCATCAACACATTAAGGCCAACAATCCTTTGGATTCTGTTTTTCTCTCCTCCAACTCCTGAAGGAAATATCTCGCTCTGTCCTCTGCATGATAAGTTATTCATCTTTACTGCTATGCTTGTCTCTTGGCTGGTTCTTTGTGATAATGACTGCGTGTGCTGTGGCAGAATAGGGCATGGGTGTCCAAACTATGGCCTGGGAGCCAATTGCGGCCAGGGGTCCAATATTAATTGGTCCACAGCAAATTCAAAACATAAAAATGCAATATGGCCAACATTTGAACAACATTTGAACATGAAGCTTTTGCTTGACTGTACTGTACTTCATAGTTTCAGCACAAGATATTGCTAACATGCTAATTCTGTAAACAAACATCTTGACAAGACTTTAAGGATGTTTTTTTTTTTTTTTTTGTGGCTAAATTGAGACAAGTCTGTACATGGTTAATATATTGGCAACCAAAATAAGTCCAATATCTTGTTTTCTAACTCCCTGATAGGTTACAGCAGCAAATAGCAGTACCAATAATATTACAAGGGGCAGTGGAAGTGGTAGCTAGGGCCACAAAGGGCCCCCTGAAATCTCACTGGCATCCCCGAAAACCTGAAAATTATTGTCTATTTCCATTGTTAGCCATTAAATCCTCCACCTCAGCTCCTCCTTTATTCTGCTTCTGACTCAATCAATGTCATGTACCTCGCCTTGCAGATAATAAAGTGGCCCCAACATCTTTAAGTATGTCTGTATGTGGTCCTCGGTGGAAAAAGTTTGGACACCCCTGGAATAGGGGATGAATGAGCACTCCACAAAGACAAACCTGTTGACACTGACTTAGGCCGTTCCAGTTAATGTTACTAGTGCAGTTTGCATGTGATAAAAGGTCTCAAGCCCACCTGAAACATTCAAGAAGATTTCAGGACAGGGAGAGCCTGGTGTACCAGGACATAATCATCATTTAACTTTTTACCCTTTCCTCACAGTACTCTCCTTACATTATGCACATTCTTAATTTCACAGCAGTTTTTATGCTTCTTCTCTTGTTTTTTTACTTCACTTGCTATGTGTGTAATGGAATAGCGGACACAAATTACCTTCAGGATTAATAAGATCTGATCTAATTAGATGTTATTGTTGGGCTTAAAATACACTGTGGTCATTATAACTTAAACTAAAACATAAAAACACAAAAAATATATGGTCATTACTTTAAAAATCCATTTTAAACAAGATTCCATCTAAAACTGGGCTTTTTTTTTAAAAGATATATTTCATTCAGGACCACTTTTCCAAGTAACACACATGATTTGCAGTTATAAATAGTATAAAAGTAGCAGTTATTAGTTTGCTGTCATTGCTATTATTTATATTTGGCAGTGTGGCTGTTCTGGGACTCCCCCTGTCTTTCCACAAGCCTATGATGAAACCACCAAGCAGGAACAGCACATGTTCACTGCTCTTTCTGTGCCTACAAGGAAAGCCAGAGGCAGGGAGAGAAGCAGCAATAAACCCAGAGCAGAACAGACACCACTGATGACAGAATGACATCGATTAAGTCAGGTAAAGCATAGAGGAGGAGCTGGGGTGGAGGAGGGTTGCAAAAGCAGCTTGCAGATGAAGCAGCCAAGCATAGCCAGACTAGAGCAGCATGAGTGTAATTAGCCAATAGCATGCTTAGAGCGAATTAGTTGGCTGTCTGCCGATGAAGGCATGTGTGAGATCAGTTGACGCTTGACTCTGGCCTGCCTGAACCAACGAGATATGCTTGATATGAGGTTTTTATGCCTTTATCAAGAGAGGAGGACAGTGGATAGAGTCAGAAACAAGGATTAGGGAGTGGGGAGAGATGTGGGAAAGGAGCCACAGGCCAGACTTGAACCCAAGATACATAGGGTGTGACTAACCACTTGGCCATCTGCGCCCCAAAACTGGACTTTTAAAATGCATGTTAGTCAGGCTAAAATCATACCAAATCAAATTTCTAAAAGCTTGACAAACAAACCCAGCCAAACCAAATCAACATGATAAAAGCCCAGTGTAGGGGTCATACTGTCATCTGCTTTCTAGAGGTATCTTGTAGCAAAAATAAGAGCAAAACTGGGTTAGCGGTGTCGTGCATCATGAGAAAGCTTGCCATCTTTTGTTGAGCAGAGTGATACAACAGTAGGGTGAGGGAGGGTCAGGAGGTAGGCCATCTTTATCAGCCTTTCTTCAGATTCCTAACACATAGCCTTAGGTGATAACAAAGTGGTCAGCTTGTTTGCACTCGAAAGGAGTGTGTGAGTACCTCAGCGACACCTTCAGGGACAGAGAAAAGGAACAAGACCATGGGCCATTTTGGGTCCCATAAGAATTCACCTTACTGTTTAACCTCAAGGAGACCATCCTGAAAGAAACTGAACAGCCTCAAGAGGTAGTTTAGCTCCTTGACTCCACAAGGAGCAAAGACATTTGCATCTACCATTGAGAAAGGGGAGATTATCAGTGAGAATCTGGATTCTAAACAGAGAGTCCTGAAAGAGAATTTCAGGACTGTACCTGTCCTTGGTGTTGAGAGCATGCATTCGTCATTATTGGCTGAATTTATCCTGAGAAAGGCATACAATGACATGTATGTTCAGTTACAGAGAGTTACTAAGAAGTCAAGGTCAAGAAGCAACATTCAGAGTTTAAAAACGAAGCAAAAGCAGAAGTACTGCAGTTTCTCAAGTGTCAGCCTGTCTCCAAAACTCAACAAATCCCCACTAGAGCACATTTTTGATGCTGTTTTTTTTTTTCATCAGAAAAAAGATTTTTTTTCAGTCTTGTACACAACAGGGTTTGGTCTTACTAACTCATTTTTAGAGAGGGACTGCAGCACGCAGACACCCCCTCCAGCAGACCATTACTGTGAGATACTGCCTCTGTTGGGACAGTGAGATCATTTGCTGGAACAATAAACTCCCCATTTCTGACGTTTTTGTTTTTAAATTCAACTCAACTCCTGAACAAAATGGCTGTTTCATTCATGAAATAACACACTGCAAGCATTACAGACTAGGTGAACAGTAATTACCTGTATGCATAGACCTGTTTTAGAAATAGTTACATGAACAGTGGCTTACTTTAGCTTGGTTAGCTTAAGCTAAAGCTAACCAAGCTATGCTGGCTATGTGGTTTATGTTACATAAGACAATGTAGCTACATTAGCCACAGCAGTATGAGCTTTAGCAAATGTAGCAAGTTTCTACATAGGCAGCTACATTAGCTACATAGGTATTGTAGCTATGTAAGCTTTTGTAAACATAGCATAAGCTTACGTTGCTTATGTAGCTCTGTAAACTTTAGCTATGTTAGCTACATAGCTACTTAACCTTCATAGTTTATGTAGCTAGCATAGCTTTCTTAGCTTTAGCCCTAGCTTCATTAGCTTTAGCAAACTAACGTTGCTAATACAGCTGTGTTAGCTTTTGCTGTTAGCTACATAACCCACGTAATTTATGTAGTGATTGTAGCTTCGTTAGCTTTAGTCTTAGCTAAACTAGCTGCTTAGGGAAAGCTTTGTTGCCATAAGCAGACTGATTACTCTGCATTATCAAATGTTTGTAATTTGGTTTTGCAGGTCACATTTTTTGACTTTTAACTTTTGGTATCCTGTTCCCTCAGCCCTTACTCTAAACCTAACCATTTAATCTGATTTATTTATGACCTGAGAGAAGCTGCTTCTCACTAGAGTGGTCTTTAAGAGGGGGCTTCTGAGAGTTGCAGTCTTGGCATTTCTTTGTTGGTAAAAAGAAAGCACCAGGGTTATTACATTCATACAGCTCATTTATTTTGTTTATATTGAGGCTAAACCATGCATGATGAGGGGCATGCCGGATTTGACAGACTGGCAGGTCATAGCTGTTTACCAGAAGCTTAGGCCTCACTTATCTTAATCCCACTAAACTGTCACTTTGTGGTGTTTTTTTCATCATTTTGAATATAATGGACAACGAACTAGATAAGCTAGACAGGCATGTTTCAAGCTATTATTTAGACTGCCTTGAGCTCCTCCCTGCTTCCATATTTACAAGTTACTTTGAGTCAGAATTTCCAAGTACCACCATAGTTGGGCTCCATAACTCCTTGTTAGAAATCACTGAGGAACATTTATAAGATTACGTGCAGCACTCAGATGATGGCATCGGTAACCAGCTACAGATAAATCCACCCAGGTCTTGAGAGAGTCATGAACCTGGTGCGAACTTTTTTTTTTGAGGCTTAACAGGCCAGTCACGCTTCACGACTCTTAATCTCCTCGGGATAACAGGACTAAACGGGAGACGATAAATTAATTAAAATCACAGATGCCCCTGAGAAGGCGTTAAGATGGCTTTGGATTAAGCAAGGTGATCTGTTAACTACAAAGTACGCGTGCTTCTTGCACTTGAAGGGCTTGTTCAGCTATGACTGGGCCACCTAAGTGAGAGTTGACTCAGGCTGACATTAGTGCAAGGTGTAATAAACATTAACATCCAGTGCTTAAGTAAACCTTCAGATGTCATAGTAATAGCATGAGTCAACATTTAGTGCTTTAACTGTTGCCAAATATGCTGCAAGTCAGCATTCAGACTGTTATTTTGAATGCCACATCATCGTAAATTGAATTTAGGCTTGTTGTGAATCACTACTTAGTGTTAAACTGGCTGTCAGAGCCATTTGATCAAACTATTTAAAAACTGCGGGGTAATTTTTGGACCATGCTTTCAACAGTTTATCATGCACCACTCATACTTTCTTGTAAGGACTGTTGAGATGACAAAACTACTAATCACGGTTGCACCTTCAGCCTTAAGTCGACTTGCTTGACGTATTTTGCATTCCACTCTCTAATCACCATTAAATGACCTCGCAAACAGCTGACTTGTGTATGTGAGAAGAATGCTGCACAATGAAACCCCCTGCAGTTTAATTGCTCCGCTTCTGCGTAGAAAAGCTGTTATTGCCAAATTCTTGGCGACCTCACCTCCTTCTAAATCTGTCCATGCTTTTGTGATCCTAGAGATGCCTGGGGAGGAGGCATGACCCACTGACATTACTCCTCTGGGTTGACCTGTAGCTGTGAGTGCAGCCTAGATAGGAGCAGAGTGCACCCGCTTCCTCCCCCGGTGAATCACACATTCCTAATGTTGGAGGTCAGCATTGAGGGAGGACTGCAGCTCCAGACGCAGCGATGATTGCGTGAAATATAGCTGTACTTGATTGGGTGATTTTTCTCTTTAAGGCCAAGTGAAGGCCCTCTGTAAGCGATCTTTCTCTGGAGACGTGTATTCATTGCCTGAAAGGTCATAACTGAGCGCCTGCCAAGTGACATGAGAAAGAAAGTGAACAAGGTCAAAAGCCTGTGGCCGAGTGCCAAAGGAAATACAGGTTTCAAGGAGAATGAGTGTGGTACCTGAGATGGAAAGTTAATCACACAGGGTAATTTAAACTCTGTCTTCCTAACTGCTACGTTTTTTCCTCTATTTTTTGTCATGTCTAACTCTTTCTCGTCTCTGGTTACTGCCTGAAAACACGAGGCCCTATAGAGGGTCTCTCCACAACATGGTACATATAAATGTTTATATTTTATATGCATTAAATCTTGTTCTTTCTCCATTATCTTATCATTTGGATGCCTAAGGAATTACAAACCGTGCTGCATATGTTGACCTCATTGGTGATAGGAACCAGCATGACCAGCCTCCATCAACCTCCTCATCTCAGATATGGAACAACATGTGGCATAAGAAGATAAAGAGCCTCGCTGGTGAGATGTTGCCGTGCTGTCAGCAAATAGCTGCCAGTGCCAGGTGAACATATGGAGAGCATCAGAGCACGCTGCTCGCAATGTTTGATGAAGTCAATGTTTGTGTTCTGTCAGCAGTATATTCTTCTTGGCCCTTTTCCCATGGGGCTCCTACAGACACATATGGAGGTAATTTGTTCAAATTCTTCAGCAGAGAAAGAAGTAAGAGAGGGAAAAAAGGCCTTGGGATTTTGGGGTTGGAAATCAGTTTGATAGGTTGAGGCTGCATGAGGGTTTATGTCTTTGGGGGTACAGGGAACGGGGGTTTCTGTGAGAAATGGTCTCCAAAGAGGGTAAAGTAACTCTATAGCAGGTTTAGGGATGGAGGTTACAACATAACTGTGACATCATACAGAAAACAATACGAAAGTCTAAACGCCCACCTGTAGAGCCTACCTAAATTATTACCCTCATTAAACATTGGATAACCAAATTACTTAGCCTTTGCTAGTCTTACACCTCTACTTTTTCAAATTGGTAGTAAAAAATGCACATTTTAAAACCATGTTAAGGCCTGTTTGCTGTTTACCTTGTGTTCAGCTACTGCATGATTGATCTTTTAAAAATACTTGCCTGACTCAATGCATGTTAATGGAGGATGCCACTAGAGGGCATAGGAGAGAGCTCAGGCTGTGTACAACTATCTAATGAGTGGGATGTAAACTACAGACATGGAGACACTTGATGAGGTAACAATAATGTTAAATCTCACAGCAAATTTGGCATAATATTAATATCCATGGTCAGAAATATCATCAGATCAGTTCAAACTCATTATCTGTGCTTTGTTTCTCCAACATTTTCATCCACTCATGGACTTAAGGCTCCCAGTGTATTAGTTTAATTGGTGACTGTGTCAACTGGTGTCTCAGCTGCGTAGTAGAGGTTGCTGTTACATAAGATAGTAAGTGCCCTCATTAATAATCCTTTCAATCTTGCAACACCACGATTTTAACAAAACCGTTATATCTATTATTAAGGTTGCGCAGTAAGATGGTTTGTGAAATTTTCTTCCCTGCTGGATTTGTCACAGTTAACTGTAAGTGATATTATTTAAACAAGGAAGCAAATTAACCATGATATGGAAGAACACAAAAGTCACAGAGTGGGGTCAATGATTGCTAAGGTGCATGGTGCTTAAAAGCTACCAATGCTCTGCTGATTGATACTGATAGCTGAAGAGTTTTGAGTGTCCACTGGCATTAATGTAAGCACAGAAACTGTGCTACCGGAGCTTCATGAATGGCTTTCCATGTCTGAGTGGCTGCATGCAGCCTTCACATCACCAAGTCCAATGCCAAGAGTCGGATCGAGTGCTGTGAAGCAGACCGACACTTGACCGTGGGTGCAGTGGAAACATGTTTTATGAAGTGATGAGTCACACTTTTATGTTTGTCAGTCAGATGAGTCTGGATTTGGCAGATTCTGGGAGAACATTACTTATCTGACTGCTCTGTGCCAATTGTGGAGGAGAGATAATGGTTTGGGGCTGTTTTTAAGAGTTTGGGTGAAATCCCTTATCTCCAGTGAAGGGCAATCCTGGTGCTTCAGCATACCCAAGACATTTTGGACAATGCTATGCTTCCGACTTTGTGACAACAGTTTTCTGTGCCCCAGTGCACAAAGCAAGGACTATTAAGAGATGGTTTGTTGAGTTTGGTGTGGAAGATCTTGTCTGGCCAGTACAGAGGACTGACCTCAACCCCATCAGGCTCCTTTGGAACAAACTGGAATGGAATGTCCAACATCAGTGCCTGACATCTTAAATGCTCAACTGGATAAATTGACACAAATTTCCACAGAAATTCTCCAAAATTTTGTGGAGAGTCTTCCTAGAAGAGGGGAGGCTGTTGTAACAGTCTATGGGGACAGGTTTTTGGATTGTACTTTGAATGTAAGAGGAGCTTAGGGTTTGTGACTGACCACAGAAACAGCTACAAGATCAGCCAACTCATAAGGGTTTGTCTCTGGAGATCATACAACAGCCAAACTGCATGCCAGTACAGCCAGTAATGAGTTTTCTCAGCACTTCTGTGCTTTAGGTCATGCATCATCCCCTTGGCTCCAAATTTACTAGAAATCTTACAATCTATGAGCTTTTTTGATGTCATTTCTTGAAACAAAAAGTAACATGACCTTTACCAGTGTTGGCACCAGAATAATGTCATTGTGGTTTTTGAGAATGATGAGACCCAAAGCAACTTTAATAGCAGTAATTGATTCAGGAAAGGCCTTGTGACAGATCAACAGACTAACTGACATCATTACTGATGGCAGTAATACTGCAGAGAGAGGGGTTGGCTGGCTCTTCATCCATGGTGTTATAAAATGGCAACCACATAAAGGGTCGACCCACGTAAGATTAATGGTTGAAATGTTGACGTTGGGGTGGAAAACATGCCAGGAAAGGGTTAAACTATGAGCAAAATGTGGGGCCACCACGCTCCTAGCCATAATCACACTTTGCCCGGTGTGTACATTAAATTGTTTGTGGCTCAGAGGCACGGTCAGTGTAGCCCTGTCTCCATATCAGCTGTAGAAAGGTTGTGATGGCAGAGAATTGGCCTCCCTCTTAATGTTTACATTCTCCAGACACAGGGGGAGGATGAAGGGAGAAAGAGGGAAAAAGGAGAGGCAGAGGGAGAGAATTAGTTACAGCTGCAGCACTGCAACTCAAAGTCATCCAAGAAAAAGAGCTTCTGGGCACGGACACAACATATTATGGCTAACATTATGGTTTCGAGTGGATTTTTATGAGGGGCGTTTGCAAGTATTGTGTGCGGATGAGTGAGGGGCAGATAAAGGAGACTTACATAACATATTTCAGGCCTGCTGTCGTCGCTTCGCTTTTGTTTCAGTCCACTCAAACAGAACTTGTACGAGGAATGAATGTTCTTGTAAACAGCTAGTGCAGAGGGATTGAAGATGTGCGTTTCAGTGTGTTTCGGGCTGATAATGCCAGTCCTGGAAAGTAATTGTGAGCCAAGAGCCAAGTTAAGAAAAAAAACCCTGTAAGTCTAAGAGCTTGGCATGGATCAAAAGCAGGGGTCACCCGGGGAGCCAGCCATCATCGTGGCGTTCTGTGAATAAGAAAAACATGCCCAGTTGAGCCGTAATGAGGTCACTTATCAGGCAGGGCATTTGGAGGGTGTGCCGCTTTCTCTCAGCATCCCTCCGTCTGTCAGGGAGTGGACAAACGGCCTCAGCATCGACTGCCAATAATGTCATGTGGCGTCAGACTGTATGACATGCTTCAAGTTGACTGAGAGAGCAGACAGGCCAAACTTTTCTGAAGAACAGCCTGTCCACAAGATCCAACCAGGTCACATTTTCTCTTTTGCTCCAACAAATTTCAGCTTGAGAGACACTTAACAAAAAATGCAATTGCATCGTTTCTTTTTCCCCTTTTAAGCTTGAAAAAAGCCAAACCTAAAAAGCTCTAATATTTTGCAAACCCCAATTCCAAAAAAGTTGGGGCACTGTGTAAAATGTGAATTAAAACAGAATGCACTGATTTGCGCATCTTTGAATGAATCTAAATGAATAAATCTGTTGAAGGGATATGAATTTGATGCCTGCAACATGTTCCAAAAAAGTTGGGACAGGAGCATGTTTACTACTGTGTTACATCACCCTTACCTTTTAAAGCAGATGGATTGACCAGACTTCACGTCTGGCATCAGGTAAATCCATCTTGCAAAGCTCCAATCTGAATACCAGGTCTGAAAATGGATCTGAACAATCAGCATCATTTGAGAAGAACAAGGTGGTTACATCAGGTGGGTCCTAGTTGTAGTGGGAGCCAATAGCAATGGCTGCTGCTGATGTTCAACTTGGATGTATCTACAGCATGGCGACAGTTTAATCTGAGCTTAACCACATTTCTTTGTTAAATAAAGAGCAACGAGCATCACTGAAAGCTTCGCTTGGCAGACAAAATGTTTCTCCACTTGAGTTTTATCCACTGACAAGCTCCACTGTTCATAAACCTGTCTGTTGAGCTCACATGTCTACTGACCCATTTTGTTTTTCTCTCTGATTGGCCCAGATGAATGTGAAATATATCCTGGTTATATGTGACAGTCTATCTGGCAGGTCAGGTTAACATCATTCTTCCTTCTAAGAAAACTCTGTGTGGACCTTGGTGCTGAAGACTCTAATTGTTGAAGTATTCAAAAGTGGAATTCTTTCCTGTTCTTACCTGATTTCATACCGTACTGTGCAGAAGTTTTAGGCATGTTTGATCCGAAATTTGAGGCTGAAGTAAGGCGTGTAATGGCAAGTACGCCCACCTGAGTGCCCAATCGGGTGGGAAGAAAGATTTAGCACAACCCAGGTCAAGCCCTGGATGTCTTTGTACATTACCAAGGGCATGGGAAAATAATCTGATGAAAACAAAACAAAAAACACAGCTTTAGGGCGGAGTTATGGGTAGATGTGGTGCTTAAACATAGCCTAGAGTACTGTTAGGGCAGGTAGGAAGGTTGTGACAACATTGGTTGTCGTGTGTATGTTCTAAGCACCTGAAAACTGTTTGTGGTTGCTGGGCGTATTTCCAGGGGTGCAAAGGCCCAGACAAAAGAAATGCTGTTAGGCTCGCCCTTGGCTGCTGAGCGCCACACGTGCATGTCAAATGTGTCGACACTGTCGTTGGCCACCCTGCCTCTTCTCTTCAGCCTGGGGTTGTGGAGCATCAGGACCTGTGAAGAACCGTTAGCGCTCTACATACCTAAAACTGTTGCACAGTACTGTCTGTGTGAGGTTTCAGTTGTCATATTTTGAGTTTCATAATGAGCCATACGGGTGTGAAAATTTTGTCAGTCTGAACATTAAATGTCACGCCTTTTTTGGAACTGGGGTTTGTAAAATGACGACTCTAAATACAGCAAAAGTAGTCCTTTATGTTTGTGTGATGGGAACGTTTGTCACTTTAGCTGTGTGTTTACAGTTGTTACTGACAGCAGTCTCAGTGCTACAGGAAGTGGTGTCAGTGTGTCTCCATGTGGCCTTGCAAGACATAGAAACAGAAGAACCACAACAACACGGCAGAGTTCATGAGAAGAATTTGTCAGGATTACTTCACACATAGTAGAGGTTAAACTGTGGTGGGAAAACACAACAACTGTTTTTTCCTCTACACCACATAAAAAGGATTCCATTATTAGAGTGCTTAGAGCTGCTGATAAAGAAAGCCTCTTTGAAACCCAACTGGAAAAATGGGTCCAGCTGAAACACATTGAACTGTGCCATGTGTTGGTCTGCTGATTACTAAAAATATACACAGCACGAAGCCTCTATCAGATTCAATTATAGCTAAAGATATCTTTGAGAAAATCTGGTACTGCTGACGGTCTAGTGGAGTGGGTCAGGACTGGTTCATGGAGATAAACATGAAGTCAGGGTTTTGGCCAGGGAAGTGGGTATTTGTTGAGGTAAGAGAGAGCAATGCTGGTGCAGCTCAGTGGATGCACCTCTACGTTTGGGGGCAGAGATTTCACTTCCACTGATGCTCTGATCAAATGTGTCAATTATGGATCTGAAGAGAAACTGTGGCTCCAGATGCAAATTGTGTTTGGTTATCCACATGGAGAAATTGTAATCTAATGATTTAAGATAACTTCATTGGGTAAAATATTGAGGTTCCACTTTATATTTGGACAAGCGTTGACAGCATTTGTGTTTTTATTCCACATTTTCATCCATCTGGGCAGCACCCACAGATGCTGTCTGGAAGGGTAGAACCCTAAAAAAGAAATAAAACTCAGCGTTGGTTCATGCAGGACATGGTAGTTATTCACCCAGCCGTGATCAGCTGATGGCCAGCTTATCCCAATTTTCACCTCCCAGAGCCCACAGCAATCAACTTCTCTCATCACAGCAGTATATTTAAATATAATGTACTTCTTGATAATCCCTGCTTGCATTAATGCTGATGCACCACACTGCTGCTGCTGGCAAAGCTTAACCTCCTCTGCCCCAGCCTCCTCCTTTATAGCATAAAGCTTGTTGCACCCTCATATTCAGATTCAGGCAACTATGGAGTAATTGCTTTTGAACAAATGCTATTGTATTCAGTAGGCATTATCATAAATGTATCTATCTATATGGGGTTTAGCTATATGCTCCATAGAAAATCAAAGCATGCTGCTTGACTCACCCAGGAGCATCTTTTGAGCAGAGTCTTCTCTGCCAAGTCAAACTGTATATCCATTTTGCAATAAAATGGTTAAAGGCGTGACAAGATTGTTACAAAATATCCCTTTAATTATGGAACTTGAACCTGACGCCTGCTATTGTCATGCCACTAAATGATTATTCACTATCAGTGGAGCCAGTTGGCGAGTCAAACTCACGCCAAAGCTGGTTGGGAAAAGAGTAAAAACATCTAAGCTTTCAGTACGTCTCTAATGTGTGATATTTGCAGAATAATAAAGCACACCTTATTTTAAAACTAATGTTTAAATCTACAAAAATATAATGATATGGTTCTCCCATACAAAAAGAAACTGCTTTAAAACCAAGTTTCACCCTTTTTTGGATAATGATTGGACCGTGCAAAAATCAGTCTTATGAAAACTGAGTAAAAAAATCTCTAAACATCTAAAGATAGTGACATATTACAGACTATTATACATTAAACTGTTGTTTAGAGATTTCACATTAAAAACAAAACAATGTTTTTTCCTTTAAGGCTACATCCTGTGAAGACCTCTGACAAGTTTTATGGTAATCCATCCGGTAGCAGGGGAAATATTTTAGTTTGGACTTCAGGAGTGAACAGATGTTGAAATCCCCAGAGCGATGATGATGATAGCATGGCAAAAACCGAAAGTCTAACACAGGCACACACCCTGCAGGGTGTTGTCATGCACCCAATTAAGACACTGGGAAAAGTCATTAAGTTGTAGTCATAACAGAAGGAAACGACTTCAAAACACTGGTTCATTCCTCGGAAGGCCATGACAAGATAAACTATCAGCATCTGTTAGGATATACGGTAGGATCAGCGGATCATGAGTACATGTTTAAAAATCTTCATGGAAACTTAATATTTTTAGAGAGATGTGGATGAGGAAATGTACCTCTGAAAAATGTTTGCAAGTATGCTAGTTTGGCCTGGTCGATGAAGCAGGCACCCATGTGCATTGTATAATTTTATATCAGGAGATATTAAGCTTTTAGTTTCTGTTTCACTTTTTAAATTTGCATCAATTCTATGTTTTCTACTTTTTTGTGTCATGTTTAGTACTCCAGGGGTCTTACCAGCTATAACAGGTAGTTTTAAATGACACCAGATGGAACAAACTGTGAGCTGCACTCCCACCAGCTAAAGTAATACATGAGGGACACCTACAACTATAAATTCTGGACTACCAAACGGGGACCTCAAGACCGAGATACAAACTGAAATGTGACCCCTGTGAACCGTTACACCCCTACTGTTAATGTCATGTCTCTGAGTTCACTTATATCATGTGTAATGCCATACTGTCTTCTTACATTGTGACATGAAAGTACACAACAAGAGCAAGACCATACGGCTACCTATTGAATAATGAGCTAAAATGCCCATCTCTGCCCTTGGCACAGGCCAGCCTTGTAACTTGAATTATTGACTGTCATCAAAGTTCACTCAGTTACTGGATTACTGGTCAACAAAGTTACATTTTTGATATGCTGTGGCAACATCCTATATAAATGTATTCCATCCTGTAGTTACTGACACACACTATATGGACAAAATCTGGCCACATCTGTCAGTAAAACATCTAGGTGTTTCAATCAGACCTGTTGCCACAGACGTATGAAATCAAGCACCTAGCCATGCAGTCTCTATTTGCAAACATTTGTGATATAAAATGAGATGTTCTGAAGAGCTCAGTGACTTCAAGTGTGGTTCTGTGATGGATGCCAGCTGTGCAACAAAACGGTCAGTAAAATTTCGTCTTTGCTGGATATTATACAGAAAACTTTAAGTAATATTATTAAAAAGTGGAAATGTTTAGAAGCAACAGCAACTCAGCCACAAAGTGAAAGACCACCTGAAATCACAGAGCAGGGTCAACGACTGCTAAGGGGTATGGCGTGTATAAGTCTCGAACGCGCTGCTGATTCCATAGCTGAAGAGTTCTAAACCTCTGAAGATATTTATGTAAGCAAAAAAAACTTGGAGGCTTGGGCTTCATCGAATACATTTCCATGGCCGAGCAGCTGCATGCAAGTTTCACATCACCAAGTCTGATGCCAAGCATCAGATGGAGTGGTGTAAAGCACACTGACACTGGACTGTGGAGCTGTGAAAAACATGTTCTGTAGAGTGACGATTCACGCTTCTCTGTTTGGCAGTCAGACGGGTGAGTCTGGGTTTGGCTGATGCCGAGGGAACGTTGTCTGCCTGACTGCTTTGTGCAAGCTGTGAAGTTTGCTGGTGGTGGGATAATGGTATAGGGCTGTTTTCAAGGTTTGGACTGGGCACCTTATCTCCAGTGATAGACAATCTAATGCTTCAGCATACCAAGACATTGTGGTCAATGCTATGCTTCCAACTCTGTGGCAACAGTTTGAGGAGGGCCTTTTTTAATCTAACGCGGTCGTGACCCAGGAAAGCAGGACATGGTTTGATGAGTTTGGTGTGGAAAAACTTAACTGGCCCGCACAGAGCACTGAGCTCAACCTCATCAAGCATCTTTGCAATGAACTGGGATGGAGATTGTGAGCTAAGCCTTCTTGACTAACGTCCGTGCCTCACCTCATAAATGCTCTACAGAATGAATGGGCACAAACTCCTAAGGAAACAAGTTCCACAGTTGTGTGGAAAGCCTTCCAAGACGAGTGGAGGCTGTTATAGCTGCAACTCCATATTCAAGTACATGTATTTGGGTACAACTTTGTTACAGTTCCTTTTGGTGTAATGGTCATGTAGCCGAATACTTTTGTCTATAGAGTGTATTTTGACTGGAGGTGGTGAAGTGATGTAAAAATCCTCAGAGCCATGATAATAGCTTGCCTGAAAACCCTTCCTTATGCCACACTCTTAAGGGTGTAGTCTTGTGCCCAGTTAAGACGCTGAAAACAGTAATTTTTTTGTAGTCATAACACAAGACAGCTGCTACACAATAGTATCACCCCTGGCATGGCCATTGAAAACAGAGCCCATTTTGCAGCTTATTAAACTAATCAAGTCTAATCTGCTGGGCAATGTGCCTGATCCAAAGTGAAATCAATCAGCTTAGGATAGCATGTGAACACATTGACCTAAAACCCAGCTCGTGCTCTGCTGGCACTCACACAAATGCTTACTTTGACTTCCACTTTACAACTTGCACATGGTCTAAATATATGAAGTTTATTCAGGTTTTGTGTGCAGACTAAGTGGTCTAAAAGGATAATATAAGGCATTTCAGGCTAATTATAAAGATTCTAAGCATTCTCATGTGAATGCACTTCCCCACTCTGGCATGCTTTCTGTGTGGAGTCTATATTATTCCAGAGGGCCATTGGGGAGCAGGGTTAAAGTCAGGAATGTACACTATTTCCCCACAGGAAGCCGAGCATGGAAGTCTACCATTGCCCCACGCCCAGATCTCTCCATCACACGCGAAGCTGGCCAGCTCCTGAAAATCATCACATTTCCTATTCACAATGAAAAGACACACCTCACAGCTCTTCTTCATCTTTTGTGCTTTATTAAAGACACCATCTCTTTGATACGTCTTACAGTTTCATTGTACAAAATTTCACAACATTACAAAAATATTGAAAGCATTTCTTAATAAAAATGTACTGAAGCTATCTGCTAGGAGAGCTTTGTTTTTCATAAAACTTTATATTCACAAGTCGTCAGCTAAAACTGGAGGACGTCTGCAGAGTTTTGCCTCTTGTAAGCAGCATGTTTTACATTTACACAGGTCTCAACACAAGTCATAGTGGGAGTTTCTTCAAAAGATACACTGTTAATATACATTAATACAGGATTATACAATAATGGCAGCATGAGCACTTTTCAGATGATGTGTTTGTTAGATTACCAAGGCATGATTTGAGAAAAAAATATATTTTCTATATCTTTTAGATCAACGCCTGTCTCAGTTAGTCTTAAAAAGTTGGGATGAAGCTTTAAGTCAGTGGTTTAAGCTTTTTTATTATTTGGTAAAATGTCAATTAATCTTACAGCATGCAAACCATAATTTTTTTTTGTCTACCACAAAGCTGAGCCTCATGCAAGCCCTAAGAGGACATAAATCTATACATTTTAATCAGCTGTTTTCCTGTGATACCAAATTTGTGTTGTTTTCTCAAGATCTCAAAAAGTAATTTTGGTACTTCAACGTGGTTTGAAAATGGGGCGTCAGCAAGAGCGACTTAAGATATCTACATTGTTATCCTAGAGTATTTTTATTCTGTTTCCAAAGGTTTACTATAAAAAATACCTTCTTTGGATTCAAATCTGTGGACAACTACCCTGGCATTTCAACCAAGAGACAATCATGAAGAATACTGATATGCTCTAAGGTAAGAGATTACATTTTCAACAGTGACAGAATGTGCTGTTCTGCTACTGCTATGTAGCTTTAACGCTACTTAATAGCAAACTTGCAAACATCATACTAGAAAAATTAGCATAATTCACTGTTGATGTTCTATAATGTGAGCTAATTAGGCTTGATATCAGCCTTAACACATCTCATTTATCTCTTTTTTCAAAGCAAGTACTTTATAAATGTACCAAAGAAGGGCAGCTAATGTTAGCTGATATCAGATTTCAGTTATATTTTACACAGTCTTAACAAGTTTTTAAAGATCTGGGTTATCCTCATACACCCTGCTTTACCTTTGTCTACATTCTTTCAATGAGGCCAGTTTTATCAAAAATTCGAATCAATTCAAGACAGTTTTGCTGCAGACTGCAGCTCTCAGATACACCCAGGATGGAACTACACGGTAAATCTTTCAAAATAAAATCAGATTAAGCTTCCAGTTCGAGTTAAGGCAAGGTCAAAAACCTGACCTGCAAAACCTGATTACAAAACATTTTAAAAAATTAAACTGACTACACAGTCTTCTTATTGGAAAAAAAGCTTGCCCTCTGTGAAAACATTCTAACGCTTACTCTAAACGTAAGGCTAAAGCTAAGGAAGCCAAATTACCTATGTAGGTAACATAGTTCCGAAGCAAATTAAGCTAAGTTCAGAGCTAACATCTATTACATAGCTATGTAGCTAAATCTAAAGCTAACAAAGCTATAAGGCTAGCAGCTAACACATTAGCTACATTGGCTCACATAAGAAACCTTAACTACATATAGATAGAGTAGCTTAATTATCTTTAAATTAAGCTATGTTCAGTACCTAGCTATGTTACCTACATAGCTAACACAGCTTTGTAAGCTTTAGATTGAGCTATATTAGCAACATAACCATGTTATCTACTTAGCTCACGTAGCTAACATAGCTTTATTAGCTTTCTGTTAAGTTATGTAGCTTCACTGGATTAAGATTTAGCTAGATTCACAAAGAAGCTTTGTTATCTACTTATCTTATGTAGCTAACATAGCTTTGTATGCTTTAGATTAGGATATGTAGCATCATTAAAGATTTAGCTACATATACTCTGTAGCAATGTTATCTTCTTAGCTCATGTAGCTAATGTTGCTCTGTTGGTTTTAGATTAAGCTATGTAGCATCATTATACTCAAGTTTCACTATGTTCACTATGTAGCTATGTTACCTACATAGCTGGTGTAGCTTCATTAGTTTTAGATTGAACCAATTTGCTACATAGCTATGTTTTCTACATAGCTAATGTAGCTTTTTTTTAGCTTTAGATTACGCTCTGTAGCTTGGTTAGTTTAAAAGTTACCTATGCAGCTACATTATCTACTTTGCTTTTGTAGCTGTTAGCTTTATATTTAGGTAAGTTAATTTGTAACTATGCTACCTACATAGCTAATCTATCTTGTTTACTCTTAGCCTTTGCAATGTTAGCTGTGTTAGTGTTTCATCAGAGCCAGCAAAGCTAAAACAACCAACCACTCATGTAACTACTTCTAAAACAGGCCTATACATTATTTAATTCCACATTAGACCCTCGACCCTTTATTTATTTCGGAAATGTTGCATCATCTGTTATGTTTGCAATGGGATTTTTTTAATGAATGTAACTGCCAGCCTTTGTTTATGAATTAAGGGGAATTTCTTTTTTTAATCTTAGAATCTAGAAATACACTGCACTGGCAAATTACGTAATTTCCATTGTGACAGAGGTGTGGTCCCACAGAAGTGGTCAGCAAGGGGGAGCGTCTGAGATCTGCGGTCTGCAGCCAGACCCTTCTCATTTAATAAAAGTTGGTCAAGTCATGGAGTATTTCACTTGTTTAAAATGGGAGGAAGCCCATTTGAAACAACAACAGTGATTCTGTCTCCCTATGTAACAGTAATCAAGGAGGCCAGGGCTTCACAATGGGTCTTTAAAGATGTGCCAAAGAGTAAATTGTTAATTTCATTACTGTTTTGCTAATGTGTGCTTTTGTGCTTAAAAGCTACCATAAATAACCACTGTTAAAGGAGTTCCCTGGTTTTACATTAGTTAAACATACATGTTTATGCATTTGCAGCATATTTGATCACAGGATTTTTCCATGATAAGAATCATTACTATGATTAATAACAGTAAAATAAAAGTGTTGTGTGTGATGCTTTGTTTCCACAGTGTTGCTGTCTCTAGTTACACGTGTCTGTTGGAGCAGGTGCCTCTTCTCTGGCTGTAGAGAACCACGCTTGTAGGCTATAAACACTGAAATATATAGACATGACATTAATACACACTGGCACGCTCACAGAAAAGCCTCACCCAAACACGCAGACATACACAGGGATATACGTGAAGAACACATGTGCGCTCTCACACACTCTGACCTAACACCCGTGAGCACCCGTCTGGTACATATAACAGACAGTCATTTCATTAAATGGCTCAGTGGGGGCTCGTCCTAGCCAGCAGAAAGAGGCCCACATCCAACACATACACTCTCACTGTACTTTCCACCTACTGTAACTTATGTGCGCCTTCTAAGGTACACTGCATTATGGACATAAAAACAAAAAAAAAAACTTACAAAGCTTTACAAAGCTTCACTTCAGGTCATTCAAGTGGTGACAAACAGTACTGAGTTAGCTAAAATAGTGCTATAAATCACACATACATTGCCTATGTTTGTAATAAAAAACAAAAACAACATCCTTCATGAAACCAAGGAATTTGTTTTTTTGTCGTGAGTTAGCTCCCATGCTAAGATGCAGCTAAAGGAGAAGGCACAGAAGCCACACAGCTTTGTTCACAGCTGCCCTTTCTCAGTTTTGTTTGATTTCAGACTTCAGTCCATGGAAAGGTTTTGACAGAGGAGAATCTCCAGTAATCTTCATAACAGAAGAGGAACAAACAACTCCAGTCTCCTGTCTTTTTCCACACTTAAATGTCAAACGAGATGTGAGGAAAAAGATGAAAAGAATTCCATGGAGGGAGCAGAACTTGCTGGACTGTTTTTTTGTGGCCTCTTCTAATCCTCTGAGATGATCAAGACTCCCCATTTGTCTGCATTATCCAGATCATTGGAGTTTATTTTATCCAGTATAGACCAGTGGCTGTAGTAGTGATTGAAATGGCACAGGTCAGGGTTATGTATAGTCAGTCTGTAGTCTTTTCTATGCTATGATGAGATGGTTGCTCCGCTCTCTGATGTCTGCTGGAGGAACAAGGTCTTTCTTCACAGGGGTAGGCAATAAAGTAGTACGTCTACCTTTGGGCTTGAACAAATCAGAGACAAAGAATACCTGCAGAGAGAAAAGAAAAAAAGAAAAAGTTAATGTTGGGAGAAAACTTCTCACCAATGTGCGTCTTAACAGACTAATTTAAAAGGTGGTCTTAATAAATCTGTTTTTAGTCAAACTGTGGTAACTCCTTGTGGCAAAAAGGTTCATGTTTAGCTACATAATAAGTACTTTTCTAAATATTCCTTTTGTCTGAAGATTTTCCAGTTATTTAAGATACTTAGTATTTACAAATCTATCTACATTTGAGAAATCCTACGGGTGTTGTGCATCTGTCAAACATCTGCTTCCTCTCACTTTATTTACATGCATGTCTAATGAACTGTTCAAACCTCCAGAACATCAGTGTCAGGTTCAGACTCTGAAACTAATGTTTTCATGCTTTTACGGCTATATTGCAAGTTTTGATCTCTGTATTTATTTCCTTATTCCTTACGGCATTCTTAATTAGACTTCTGTTAAATAAAAGATGATGCTGACCAGACTAACTGAGCAGTGCTGGGTTTTTAAGCTTGTTTCTCTTCACACAACTGACATTTTTAGAGCTGTTTTCATGTCTGAGAAGGTCTTTTAATGACTGTGATTTAACCGGATAGTAAAACACATTATAACATGAAATTAACTTCTACTGTAAACATAGAAAATCATAATAATTTATTTAGATAATATAGATAATGCTGCTACAACAACTCACAATGCAGTAGGCCACCAGTGCTCCCTGTACAAAACCAGCCAGGACATCAGTGGGGTGGTGTTTGTGATCAGAAACTCGGGACAGGCCAGTGTAGAAGGACATCATGATGAGGGTGAACTGGGTCAGGGGGCGCAGCAGGCGAGCTCCATGCCAGGTGAAACGAGACTGCAGGTAAAACTGTAAAAGAGACAAAACTGTGATCAGGCAAACATACTTTATATTATCTGGGTAAAGTTTCCAGTATGGTGTTAAAATCTGTTCTACAAAGAATGAATTTGAATGATGATGTAAAAGTTTTTAGTAACTCACCACCAGGTAAAGCATGGTGTACATGGAGAACGATGCATGCCCAGAGAAGAAAGACTTCCTGAGAGGAACAGAAGACACCAGCATTATATTACAGCTCACATTCAAACATTTTTGATTTGTTTCTTTGTGTCTTTCTCACCTGGCTTCCTGCACTTTGCTCTCCGGCCCCTGGCACTGGTAATCAGTGATGTATCCCAGGGAGCAGTTGATGGTGGAGAAGTCAGGTTTGCACACATCGAGGAAGTGGGGGCGCATGCGGCCCACTGACACTTTGGCGATGTCAGTGAAGGACTGACTGATGGCACAGCCAAAGATAAACACGCCCACCTGCTTGTAGAGAGCAGAGATGTAGGGGTTTCCTATGAAAGACTTGGATCCCTCGTTCAAATAGTAGATCCTGTAGCTTTCCCCTATGATGATCTGAGGAGACAGAAGACACAGTAACATCAGTGAATGTGATGATTTTGACATCGTCCCACTCCAGTGTCCACCCTAATTCCTCAGCACTTAACTTCACCTCTCCAGAGAAAGAAGTGGAAATGTGTGAATACAGCTGGGCCAACATATTTTGTGAGGAATGAGAGAGCTCTGAAAAATCATGTTTCTTGGACAGAAATGTGTTGGTCATACTACTCATGTGGTTTCTAAAACAACAGGGTGATTTTGTGATTAACTGAGCAGCATTGTAATAGCCTAATCAACTTGCTCTTGTGAGATATTTTTTTCAGAAACCTAGACGTGTTATCTTTATAATCATGTTTTTTTTGGTTATATTTACAGTGTTACACCCACTCCACAAGCTGAACATGATTGAACAGAGCACATTCAGTCAGAGGCTGATTACATCAAGCTGCAGTTTAACTGCAGTCTTTTCAGTGGGCAGCCATAAAAAAGCACTATCATATAAAGAAAACAGTTCAATATGCTTAAATTTATACATAGATGTGTAATTACACAGTACATATAAGCATTATTTTCATTTATATTGAGGGGCTTTGGAGACAAGCAACTTTTGCATGATAACTTTTTTTAGTCATCTGTTTTGTCTGATTTCTTTATTATTTTCCTTCTGTTTCAGTTTTTTAATGTCTAGTTTCATTTGCATTAATGTAATCTGAATATATCTTTGTTAAGTAAGGCTTTCTTAAGTATCCAATAGCTCAGATTGTGTACAGAGGTGGTATGGTGCCTGGATCTGGATCAGTTTGGTAGTGTAGGCACTAGGCATACTTGCATGCATTGAAAATCGCCTTGTCCACTGATGGTACTCTGCAAGTATGCATAAAGGATGGCTTTGATTATACCATCTGGTTTCGCTTGTATTGAGTTGTCACTTCAATCTAACCAGTTCCCCCCAGGTTTAATACTATACAACAATTTCCTTTAAAGCATGTTTCTGACCGTAGGAGGGCGAAAAGCTGTTAAAAATCACCGCTAGCCTCTATTGTCGCCAGATTATTTGCTTTTTTGTTTAATTATCTGTGTCTGCAGATGTAAACAATGTCGGCTGTAAATATCGGCTGTATGTACAAATAAATTTGTGGACTTTTAGGAAAGATCGACAGACCTACTTCAGCTGAAGTCTTGTTCTTTGTTCTTCCTCATTGCTTTAACTTTCAAGTGTGTTTTAAGGACTGAATTTCTAGGTCTGAACAACATTTTTATACAATTTGATATACTACACAATATTTGGTAAATAAACTTATTCTGGTTAGATTAAAATGACTCTTCAATTCTAAAAGAAAAGTGAACAGCAAAGCTGGACAGACATTAAAGAGGCACGTTCATTCCATTAAGAGGCTTGACTCTACTTGGTCTGACTCAGCACAGCAGCCCAGTGCAGCAGGGGTTTTGCTTTTCCTCTACAACTGAGTTACCTTTGTGAGAGCGCATCTTGAGCTGATAAGTCTGCGTTTTGAGGTGATGATGCTAAATAGCTGTGCTTCAGTAAGTACTGTTTTGTCCGAGAGTTGGCCATTGTTTCTACTTCAAAGTTTTTCCTTTTAATGTTAGTCCAGCAGATATTTTCAAGTTTGGTGCAGCGATTGCTACTCAAAAACATCTACTGGGCATCTCCAAATGATAGCGAACCCCTGTGACGTCACTGTGGCGTGCTTGGAGGCAGGGCGGGCGTGCTTGGGCCCTGCCTCCAGGGCAGGACCATTTTGTGCAAACTGGTGATGGAACTGTAACTTAGCACGGCTTGGCTTGGACTGGTATGGCCAAAAGTCATTGGAGAAAAGCCCCAATCAAAAGCCTATAAGCCAGGAAATGGTGTTGGGGTTGATATTTGCATAAGAGAAAGGCTAGTGAGCTCTGCGGGTCGTCACTGAAGCCTTGCATCAATTGCATTACCTATTGTTAATGTAAAGTGTGAATGCACCAATTAAAGGACAGTTAGCTTTGTATTTAATTACCTGTCATGGCTTTTAATGCAAATGTGTAAGTGGTCTTTGTCTGTCCTACAACTGCAGACTTTGATGTTACTCCCTTGGGCAAAGCTGCATTTTTTTTAACCATTCCTGATTTGACATGAATTTTATTTTATTTTAATCAATTGAAAAAAAGCATATTTAAAGGATTTTTTTCAGGCTGATTTTTTGGAATGAATTTATATCTTTTAATATCCTTTTTTCTTTAATCCTAGCTATGCTTTTGATTTCATGATCTGCCTGTTTCATTTTGCTCCTTTTTAAAGCACTTTGAACCCTGGATTTTGAAAAGTGCTCTATAAATAAAGGTATTATTATAAAGGGCCTCAAACTGCTCAAAAGGTCCTTCAGGCTCTTGCTTAATCCCACGTAGAGAAAGCACTAAGCTCTTGTGGACTTTTGGAAAATGTGCATTAAGGCATGTCATTCAGGGAGGGCTTGACATTTGAGTCTGGATTAAAGAGATCTCTGCAGTGAAGTCATGAATGTGATTGTAATAACATTTTTAAGAGTTAAAATGTCATTATGAATCTTAAAATAGAAGTCCCAGTGATTTTCTTCTGAAGTGGTTTGAAAATACCTACTTTATAGTCAGGAGTGTTTACCTGTGTCACTCTACTTCTGAGGGAAAACAGTGAGACGACGTGGGAGGCGACTCGAACTGTCCACCATGTATAGTTTTCTGTATGAGTGTAAATAAACCACAGTCTCAAACTGACAATTGACGCATAAGGAGGCGCACTTAGGAGGGGGTGTTGGACGGCCATAACTCACAACAGCTGTTCAAGCTCAATAAACGACCTCCCCACCCCCGGTTCCTTGTTGTCTTCTAGCAGCATACAAAGCCAAAGTGTGGAAGAGAAGGCAGATCAAGGGAGTGGGGTGAGAAAGTGAAGGGGAAGAAAGCAGACTGATAATAAAGGAGGTTTAAAAGAAAACAAAAGAGGTAAGAGATTAAGATTAAGAGGGAGTTTCAAGGTAATAAGAGCACAAAGGGAAGAAAGAGAAAGGTGAGAGGAGGAATGAGTGCTGGGAGGGAGAGAGAAGAGGGGGCTGGGGAGGCACCGCTGGTTCTAATCAGCAGAAACGCTGAGCTAGGCGACGTGTCTGATTTTGGTGGCCAGACTCCACCAGGCACACGTCGGGGGCACGTTTGTTTTTCAGCACTTGGGCTGTCTCTCTCTCTCGCTGAAGCAGCTCCGATTTCACAAGGGATGTCTGGCTGTTTTCGTGTTAGTATCTCAGTTTCATCAGACATTCTTTCGTGAGGCGCAGAAATAAGTCTCATTCTGGGAAACGCTCTCCACTCAGGGATAGCCTTTAAGGAGATTTAACAAGCTGATACAGTGTGTTGTTTCCACCATCCAGGCCTTTAGAGCCAGCTCGATAAAGCCCAGCTGCTTTCATGGGAAAGAAGGAAAGTGGGGGGAAAACACATCTGGTTCCTCTTGTGTGAAAGATTCAACCGTGTGAAAGAATAAATGAATTGGTGTTGTATGATATGTAGCTGTTTTACTGGAACCCCAGGAGATAATCATGGGGGCGACATGCTGATTTGTGGCTCGTGTCTTTTATTTTTAAAGTCACACTGTGGTGTTTTTATTTCTTCTATAAATGGTCTGCATAAATCAAAAACAATGTGGCCTCCTGTGTTTCTCAGATCCACTCGCAGGGAAATGTAGCACAACATGACCCAGTGTTGGTGTTTTCAGGTTCAGGAAACACAAATGCTAGAACACTCCGGAGGGGCTGAGATGGATTGTAAAGTCACGTTTTGTTAGGGGGAAAATGAGATATCTGGCAACGTCTTCTTGTTTGGGGCCTTTACCACAATTCCACCCCGCCAATTATAGTATTTAACCAAACAACCATTGCGTCAACCATAATTACACAGGGCCACAAGTCTTCTCACCATGAAAACCCTTGTGGCCCGCAGCCACATAGTCGTCTGCTCTCCAAGGGGACTTAAGGCGAGATGATGGGGAATCTGTGCTGGGTGACAACCATGAATGCTGAGTAACACCATCAAGAAACAAGAGAGTATTTTCAAGTGTGCATGTCAGAGGAATATGTTTTGTTAGCCTTTTGCTAACATATCTCCTAACAAGTGGCATTTTTACGGGTTGTAGTTAATGAGTTAAAACCTGGCCAGACATTGCTTAGGAATGTCATGTGTTTAAGATACCATTCTTACATCGTAGCAAGGTTTTAACTTTTGTTTTGGTTTCTATAAAGTGGCTTAAATGAAGGCCATAAAATAATTTGTATTTTAATTGTGAATAATCACTATATTTTAATAGCTTATTGCAATGAATTACATGCTGATCAAATTTTCAGAATTCCATTAATAAGCATTCCAAAATGGTTTTAAAGTCTGTATTGTGAAGCAATTCTAACTGGTGTATTGATTTGTAAGTCAAATGTATTTGTATGATGTACAGTGCTTAACAAATTCATTAGCCCACCTGTCATCACTAGAAAAACATATTTTAGAAATCCTTCAAAAACTTGTTTAAAACTAAAAATGTTATTGTTTATTTTGCAAATGACTAACTGAAACAACTAACTAGTCCTTTTTCACACATAATAACTAAAAACGTAATATTTTGCCTGGCCTCCTTTGGCCTTGATAGCCGCTTACATCCTTGCTGGCATGGATTTTACGCACTTTTCCACAGTCTCTTTTGTTATTGAGTTCTAAATAGTCTCTAGCTGTTCCCGCAGACTTGCTTTAAAGAATCTTTTGCATGGTCAATCTTTGAATCTACTAAATCCCAAATGTGTTCAATAGGATTCAAATCTGGACTTTGACTAGGCCCATCCATCAGTTCCAGTCCTCCAGATTCCTTTTTCTTGGTCCAATAGTCTCAGCTGTCACAGCTTTCAAGTCTGCTGGGGGTCATTGTCTTGTTGGTACATGAACACATGACCAATCAGATTTAGTCAAGAAAGAATTCCATGATGCACTAAGATGTTGTGGTAGACGTCGATGTTCATCAATTTTGACTAATTCGCCCTCGCTGTTTCCATACATGGAAGCCAATGCCATAATGTAATCTACACCGTGTTTCACCGTGGATGCATCTGACATCAAAACGTTCTCCAGCTTTTCTGCCACATAGGTATGGTCATTCTGGAGACTTTCTCAGGCCCCGTCCGTACTGGGACGACTTCAGGAGTATACGCATACGTTTTTTTCGTATCAGCATTTCATCCACACGGAAACAGTGTTTTGGGAGGCCGTAAACGCTACTTTTTGAAACTGGGTCCCAGAGTAAACAGATCTGTAAATGCTTACAGTTTCGTCTCCGTGTGGACAGCCGTCTTTCTTCAAACGATTACGTCACACATTGCGTAGCCCACTTACGCCGCATGCACGTGTCAAACCAAAACAAAAATGGTGGATTACAGGGCTGTGTTCGTGCTGCTGAAGCAATTGAGCTTATTATGGCTTTTACAGCAAATGTGATGCTCCTTTACCACCACGGCGAACAGCATACACCAGATGTTATTAAATCCACCGGGGGAGAACAACCACAAGGACAACTAGGAGAAAGTTTCTGTCAGTTTTCCGTGATCTTCTCTCTTTTGGTGCATTTCCGCATTTGCACTGCGCCACGTACAAGCTTGGCATATATACTACTGCATTTTCAGTCGTTTTCAGTGGTTCCATGCTTACGCGGACATTTCCTGAAATGATCCTGTGTTTACGGAAATCTATTTCAACACGAAACAGAAATATATTGTTCGTCTCTGTGTGGACAAGGCCTCAGATTCTGATCTAGAAGAATTCATCTCTGCCTCAACATCAGCAGTGGTCTTACTTCTCTCTCTAGTACTTAAAATCTTGAAGCGTCTGACATCTGCTTAATTTAACTTTTGTTTTCTGCCCCTCCCTTGGCGCATTTTGTTAAGTACCAGTCTGGGCAGTTGACTCCAAAGCATACTTGACCACACTGTGAGAACACTTTGTCTTTCCCTGTTTGTCTCAGCATCATGAAGTGCTTCAATGCTGACTTTTTTATTTTCAGTGAGCTCTCCTAGTTTCACTATTTTCTAACAAGAATTAGGAATTTTAAGACTGAATTTATCTTTTTATACCCAAATTTGAGACGGCTCACTGGGCTTCTCTAAGAAGCCAGAAATAAATGAAGCTTAACATTTAACCACTAAAGCTAATTTTTCTGTTCAGGAATGCAGGTTTATACTTATAATTTGGCATCTTAATCAAGACATAATAATGTGCTTTACTATTTTCTCTGTTTTATTTTTTGGGGAGGGGGGTATAGTGTGACAGGCATTTCTTCCATGGTGGCGCGTTGGCCTTTTGGGTTGGGAAGTGGGTTTTAGCTTTTGTTACCCATTTATTTACAGCTGATTGTAACAAAGTTACTATTGGGGGGACGTCTATAGGTTTATTACTGCCTGCTAAATGGTTACTGAATTGTTAAAGTACTTGATGATATGTCATTGGGCAAAAAAAATACAAAAAAATACACAATTTTTAAAGTACTTTTTTAGGAGTTGTTTAGCATATTGTCAAAATAATTTGGAAATTTTTAGACTTCTTGTCTCTTTTATCTGTGCTCTGTTCATTATTTTTGTTAGAAGCAGGTATAGCTTCAGGTATGGATGTTATTGTGTGTAAATGTAGGATGCCTTGATAGCTTGTCTACACTGGCATATAAAAGCTGCGTCTGCATCAACACTGACTTTTTATTTGTTTGCAGTTCTGTGGTGATTTAAGATGTTAAGTTGTGATTCAACCTTTATGAAGAATATCAGTTTAAGTGTTGAGGAATGATTGGTTGATGGTCTATTATGCGGATTTTCCATACAGAACACTAGTTTTCACTTCACTGTTTTCTCCCTGGAGATTGGAAAAGCACCTGAAGTCCTAAGGTGTCCTAATCACCTGGTTAATCTCGGACAGCCAAAGATAAGCTGGAACAAATGTTGTTGACTGGTTTTTATCTACAATGTGTTGAGGCCAACCAGGCCACAGGTTGAAGAGGTGTTCAATCTGTAATCATGTGGGATAATCTCAGTTTATTCACACAATGAGCCAACTGTCAGATAAACCCTCTGATTGAGCGTGAGAGTGTGATCATCAGAGGTCGTGTGCAGGTTGGAGAAAACGAACACCTGTTGCAACAGTTTAAAAAACCTTCATATCATTCACATAAAATGTGTTGTTAAATGTGACTGTGATGTTGGTTATGATCAGGGTATCAGTGGGTGCTGCTAGTACAGTGAAGGCCGCTGAAACAAGAAGTGATGATGACATTAGTGATCAGAGTGAGGTGACTTACAGACAGGATGGTGATAAGAATGCCAGCAGCGCTAAGCACACCGTCGCTAATGGTGTCTCCGTTTTTGGCCGGGTACTTGATGGACTCATCGTCGCAGTAAAACCCTCTACGGTAAGGCTGAACAGCGCTGGTCTCAATGACCAAGAAAGGCAGGCCGGCTAGTGTGAAGAAGCAGTGAGCGGCACAGAGAGAAAGAAAGAAGGGTGGTGGGGATGGGTGAGGGAGAGAGAGATGGAGGTGCTGGGTTAATGAAACGTAAATTACAGAGGTCGCAGGTACAAGCGAGAGGTGAACAGGGAACATCTGGGACTGGCCTGATCCAATCAGAGGTTGTTATCTGGGGCTAAGCAAGAAATAATGACACCATCTTTATTCAATATTCAGTTTAAGTGGGGTCTTTGAACTCAACTTTTCCAAGGACCATCATTTTGGGGCCGTCTGCAGCTGGACATTTTCCAAAGCTTACTACAGTTTTGGTCTGATTTATTCCTGAAAGATGCCGCTGGTTTCCATGAACTCTTGAACAGAATGAGAATCAAGTCCAAGACATATTTAAGTGAAAAAAAACTAATATTTTATATATATACATGCAATTTTAGTCTTTACTTAAACTGGTTTTAGCCCCTCACAGTTTCAGTATAGATCTAGTTGATGAATTCAAAAATTTGAGTCATCACATTAGGTCAAAACATTGTCTTTATTTAAAGCCTATTTAATAAGCCAGATATAAGCATAAATGTTGTTTTTCACTCATATTGATGCACTTTGAGTATTTTATTTGAAGTATACTGACTAAACACTTGTATTGACAGAACCAGTACAACTGCACTTCCTGCTCCAGAGTGACCACGTCCCTGTTTGGGTGAAAGCAAGCTCCTAGTTTGACTGATAGTAGATTTAGAAACACTGGTAGCAAATCCTTAAAATGCTATTGCTTTTTGTTTTGAGCATCACATAACTCAAAGCCACGATTGACCACTTTTCTTTTTTTTTTTAATCCTTGATTGACGAAAGTGAGTAAAAGAAGAGCTCTGTGTCTTTGGGCAGAATCTAGAGAGAATTATAGTGGTTGAACGTAGGACCATTAATGTGTTTCTACTGATTTTAAGCTTGCTATCGCTCTGTAACAACAGGAGCTGTAGTCTGCTGACCAATTAACAGGTTTTTCATACATTCACCAGCTTAGTACCGTTTGAAAGTTGAGAATCAATTCAAGGTTAAAACACATGCATACGTGAAATCATAAGCTGGGGTAGTTTGTCAGTTTGACTGATAGAGTCTGAACTGACTCGTAAACAGCTAAAACTTTGTTGGTTTTATCATTTCAAGATGCCAATCATTACTCTGAAAAGTCATTTCTTATTTATAACCCAATAACTATTGGATATGGACTCTGAGTAACCGTTAAAGCACACGGTTTTCCTATTTCAAGTTTTAAAATACTAAATGCCCCAAACTTTCCCATCCACCTCCATTCTTTCTGATGGGACATTTTCACCCAGAAAGGGGCAGGACTGACATCATTAAGGCAAAGTATCTGGATGGGTTGAAGCTGTCAATACCTTGAATAAAAGACATTTATGTGCAGTAGAGCACTTTCAAAGCGGGGATAAAGATTGCTCAAATTTTTATTGATTTTACACTCTAACTCTGATACTCCTTAATTATGGATGCAAGATATATATATTTTTTAATTTTCTTTTTCTTTTTTTTTTTTTTAATTTTTCTTATCATTTTTTAAATCTTAAGTCTTATTGTTTTATCAAATTAATCAGTTATTTCATTATACATTGATTATTTGTGGAATTATTTAATAAGCAAATTTATATTATGTGTAAATATATAATGATTTTTTATTTTTTACAATGCTTTGGCAGTCACTGATTTGTTCATGCCAATAAAGCGAACTGAAATTGAATTAATATTGGGTTTTTGCGGTTATCCGATGTGCCGATATTTACAGATTTATTTCAACAAATACTGAAAGCTGTGATTTCAGGGGTTACATTAATTTGATCTGTTTCAAAAGCTTACTTTATTCCTTCGAAGCACTTTGTTATGTAAATTAGGAGAACTGATCTATAAATAAAGATTGTTGTTACTATTTTCAGGGCTGAACAATTGGGAAAAAAAAAATTAATTGCAATTTTTCCACCCAATATTGCAATTGCAATTTGATGTGTTATTATTTCTGAAGTTCCTCATCTTATGTATTTTGCAACGAACACAAGCATTGACTCATTCTAAATTAAAACCAAAACAGTATTACATGAAAGAAGGGCTGATCAATTTTGAAAAAATAACTTATCGTGATGATTTTGACTCATATTACAAATCAGATATGAATTCTTGTATCGAAGGGAGGGACAATTTTTATCATTCTAATATTCAATAAGAAAAATGTACAAAAATGAAGAAAATATGATTTTTTTTGCATACTTTTCTAAAAAATGGCACTTAAATGATTGCATCATATTTAGTGAATAAAATCTCTGCTACATAAAAAAGTTTTAATATTATTTTGACAAAAATTTCTGCGATTTGAAAATTGCAGCAGGACATATTGAGATTTAATCTAATTTGCGATTAATTGCCCAGCCCTAATTTTCAGACATTTTCAGGTAAATAAGATCATAAAACTTAAGTTGCATCCTTGCAAAAAGTGTGAGAAGTTAGGAGTGAACCTCCAAACTCAACGTCTTTGTTACCATAGGTTATAAATAATTTATCAGTATTATTTCTCTAATGCTGTGATGATGGAAACCAATGACTGTCTCAGCTTTGAAATTTAAAGGTTTACAATAAAATACTTTGGAAAACAGCTGACTGTTCGTGGACGGCACGCATGATTTACAGTTAATGAGCTACAACAGAACCACAAAGTCTGTTTAACCAATCATGCTTTTTGAGGTGTCAACCACTGGATGAATGGAGTTCGTCCCAACACATGCTCCCTGACTCTCACGCAGTACCACAACAAAACTTACTGAGACCACGGGCACAGTGACGCCCACGGCTGTGAGCACCGTGTTGGACACCGTGCTGCTCTTATAGGTCATTTTGATGCTGTTGTCATTGCAGAAGAATCCTCTCTGGTAAGGCGGGAAGGGAGATTTGTGCAAAAACACGGCAACAAGCAACACTGTATGGATGGGCACACACACGAGCAGAAGTCAGACAGATCTTTTGACCATTACAGTGAACAGCTGCATCAACACATGTCATGAACAAGAGGCAGGGACAGATAGAAATCTCAGTCATACAAACCTTTCTGCAGGCATTTTTAAAACAAACACTTATGCAGTCATGAGAAAATGAGCCATAATAAACAGAACAATTTGTTGAAATTACTGCCAAATTGAGGCTACATCTTTGTTGTAGACTTAAGCAATCCCTTTATGCTCAAAATAATATAACCGGAGCTCAAACAGGCTGAGTTAGCGCTAAAAGGGTTGGATATGGCATGTTCTTAAGAAAGACCATTGCTGTTAACTGACAAGAAAAAAACAGACACACTATCAGAGCCTTCCTTCCTGTCTGCTCAGGCTTTCAAGTGCACTTTAAAAGGCCCACTTTAAGATGCCTTCGGGGGGTGTCTGCGTCTGATCAATTTAGTCTTTCGCCACTTTAAGTGGCAAAAAGATCTTATTTATCTCCTGACAACAAACACAGAGTGGGTGTTAGTAAGATGCAAGCCAAAAAGAACAGTTTTAGTTTCCCCCATTTACCAAAGGCTTGAAGGGAGCACTTTGAAATCTGAGTGTGGACGCCGTACCCAGGAGAGGCCTCAAACCTCTGACAGGATTTGGAAAACACTTTCAAAATCACTTCAAAGCAATGTTTAACTGATGATGGAGCTTTCAAGTCACCCTTTGAATAAATCAGCGATCCGCTGATACAAAAGAAAACAAACATTGCTGCTCTGTTTCTCCACACGCTCTCCTCCTCTGTCTCAAAAGCCAAAAAGCACCAGGGTGTAGAGGTCAGTGCTGCGAGAGCTGCTGAAGGAGGTATAGCTGTGGTGGGGTGGGGTGGGGGCATGATTTCTCAAACCAAATGTCAACACATGCTCCAGTTGCTGATCCCCTCAACCCCCGTCTGAATCCAGACGTCCACACACACACACAGCTGACTCTGGCCTTTGAAGGTCCAGCTGGGTTAAGCTCAGGTTACAGTCACAGCTCTGCTGCCTGATGGGAACTGCAGAACGCCGGGTTTCCCTCCACATTCAGTAGGACTCGCGTTATTAACTTTCTGATTCTCATTCTCGTTCCTCAAACAAATACCAGAACGGAGCTACAATCAGATCCGAGCCAAAGTAAGTCTGGTGGTGAGAGAAAAGGGCAGGGTGGTATGTCTGAGAGTACTGTAACTGTAAAAATAACCAGTACTCTAATGTGCATAAATCCTGGGTGTCTGATTTCTTCTGTTAGCTTAGCCTGGCCTTGAACAGAACCACTCAGACCTTCCCAAAACAAGGACTGCTCAAACAACAAAAACATATAAAATGGCTGAGAGTACTGGATGTTCGACACGTATGTTAACCTCAGAGTCCTTCTGACCTCTTAAAGTGCCTCAAAACACTTTCACAGATGGAAAACAGCTCACTACAGGCAAGTGTGGAACGGAAACTGCCAGTTTGAATGATTATGATGAGGTGGAGCTGTCCATAGAGTTAAATATTTGGTAAAATTAAATGTGCAGGACACATCAAAATACAACCTGGCTAAATCTATAAAATCTCACCATCTGCGTTGCTAATTTCCCCAGCTTCCAAAATGTAACACACATGCTTCACAATGCACTTTTTATCATCAAGTTCATGTGTGGGTAAATGGCATACGCCACTTTCAGGCCTATTTACAAATGAAACATCAGATACTGGTGCATCAACAAACAAATCTTTTTGTGTTTAAGAATGAGTTAATTATTTTCAATATTCAATTTCAATATATATATTATTTAGTCTAAAATATAAAAAATGTTACAGATAATTACAATCTTCTTAAGAACCCATAGTGATTGATTCTTTCACATTAAGAAAAAAAATAACCCAAAGACCTGTCACTTACTCAGCAAGAAGCAGCACATTCGGCCATCTTTAAAGCTAAACTATTGTTGTTGTTTTTTTGACATTTTGCTTAAATATTGATTAAAATGATAATCAGCTCATTATAATTCTCTACCATAGGCTGTATAAACATGGACATAGTATCTGTAACGTCACCTATTGGTTCTGAAAGAGATATTAAAAAGGCCAACAATGGTGGCGGCCATATTGGAGGTGCTAAACTTTCAAACTAAAAACAAAGAGTTGGAGCTGACACATGCCTCATGTCCAACAGTTACAATGCAACCAGACCACACTCCTAATTATGAAACTATATAGATAATTCTTTGCCTTAAAGGTGCAGCGTGTAATATTAAGCCTAGTAGCGTTTAGCAGAACAAACCTGGTAAAGATAGCTGGGTTTCTATTACAGTTTTTTGCAAAATAAAAGCAATATTTCTTTAATTTCAACTTGCCGTTATGGCGGAAGACATTAGCGTGGGTGCTGCTAAAGCATAAGTTTTCTCAGAACTTGACGAAATTTCTTTATTAAAAGAAGAACAAAGAACAGCAGAGAGTTGTTTTCGTTTCAAAAAAGACAAAAGTCATGTACTGACATGTCTATAGTCGCAATAGTTCGCACTATGCAGTTCTATACAGAGCTTACTCCTAGGTAGCTGCACATGCGCACCTTGGTAGCGGCTATGTCACGTGTTCTGTTGCTCTGATTGGCCCGTAAAGATGGGACAGACAGAACGTTCATCCAATCACCCTCCGAGTGTTTTCCAAAGGCTCTGCCCTTTCCCAAACGCAGTATATCGAAGGTTTTCCAGATGGATGTGTGAAACAAATCCATCTGTTGTGTAACGTTAGGTGTAAGTATGATAAGAAAAGCCTTGTCTCCTCTTGTGTCCACAAGTACCGTGCCATGTTGTCTTGGGGTGCACTGGTCATGTGACACCATACGTCATATCCTGTGACTTGTAAATGTGGAAACAGTGTTTCCATTACACTTTTGCAAAATACTTCTATATCGAAACGTCTGAAAAACCTCCTCGTGAGACTGTAAAAACTTTTTTGCGATATTTGAGAGGTTTTTTGAAATTCAGATGTTTCCATTACCCTTTTTTTATTGCACTATTTACGTATTTCTAAGGGTGATGGAAATGCAGCTATTATTTATTTAGGATCTGCGTAGCTATCCAGCAAAACGGCTTAATTTTGATATCAAATTGGCCAGCGCCGGACTCAAGTCAGTTAACTACTTATTAGGAATGCACTATATTGGACTTTTTGCCGACATGCTAATATTCACTGATTTATTTTTAGCCGATACATCAATACAGATATTCAAAGATGCATTTCAGACCTAAAACTTACATCCTTTGAACAGATTTTAAAGCATAAGGATTAACAAAGAAACAAACTTCAGTAATTAAAATACACTTTAAAGTTGAAAGATTGAGAATTGACAAAGAAAAAACCTCAACCGGCATATGTCTGTTGGTCAAGTCTAAAACTTAACAAACTTAGTACAAATGGCAAATTACAGTCATAATTTATAGTCCATATATGCTGATATTCACAGCCAAAATATCAGTTTAAAATATTGGCAGATATTTTAATCTCTGCCAATACTTATATCAGGCCATAATATCATGCATCCCTAATTATGTATCATTTTTCAAAGACATGGGCCTGAAATCTTGGTCAAATGCTCCTTTAAAATGGTAATGAAGCCTCCCAACACTTGAAGCTGTTGTAGCTTCAGTAAATGCCCCTGCCTTCCCACCAAGGCTTTCCCAACGGCATTTGGCCAGATGTAAACATGAGAAGCTTAGCATTTAGCGTGTTGTAGGAACAGTGCAGTATGACAAGTTTTTTTTTTTTTTTCTAAAGCGTTATAAAGCCTGGTGGAGCTAGCTGCTAACTTCAGCCACACTCTACTAGGCACAGCAGCCCCACGTCATATAGCCTACCTGCGTACACAATGACTCTCTGATGAATTTGACTGTTTTCTGAGCATTGTTCCCACTTTGGTTAGACTCCATTTAAATGTACATTTATCTGAAAAGGGCAGCCTTAATACCACTGATTGCCACAGTTACCACAAGAAATGAGCATTGCAATCTGGAATCTGACTGTTAAATACCGCTAGTATTCACAATTTTACACACTGCACCTTTAATGTAATCAAAACAAACAAGATATAAAAACAGTTACCCCATGTACAGTTCGTGCAAAAACATAAATAAGCTACTGAGGACATTTTTTATCAAGTTGTAAACCTACTTATTAACATGGGCTTTAATGGGGATTCCTTGAATTTGGAGTCTGCCTCAAGTGGACAATCTAAGAACTACGTTTTTTTTCCCTTTCTCATTAGCTTTATTCTTTCAACACCGGAGATTACCAATTGTTTTCTTCTGAGTGTTAAGCCTCCTAATAGGCTGATGGCAGACTCTTAATGAGATGAATGGTTGGTGAAGCCAGGTGAAATGTTTCAAATGGTCGACTGGCAAAAAGGAAAATAAAAACTACCCCTGTAAGACATCGTCAAGAGCTCTTTTCCAGACTTTCAGCTGCTTTTTTCTTTCTCTGTTCAGTCCCCGACCTCTTCCATCCGTCTGCAGCATCAGCATTGCATGTTAGGATTTTCCCCTCCTACCCTCTTCCTCTTTTCCCGCTCCTCACAGCCAGGGGGCAAGAAGCAGAAGGAGGAGGAGGAGGAGGAAGAGGGTAGGTGGGTCTGGGCTGCCAACAACAACACCAGTCAGCAGGCGTGGGTTTTGCATTAGCTCACCATCAACCCAACGACAACAGAAACAAACAACATTGATTTTTTCCCAAAGTTTTGAGTTTCTAATGGCATATTCAGGTGTTTTTGCCCTAAAGCAGTTTCCTTAACAATCAACTTGGGACCCCTTGGTGAAAACAAGTAAACACTGAGAATGATGATGACTTTCTCAGCCCTGAATCGTCTCGCATCAAAAAAAAACAAGAAAGCAAGCTTATCATTAAGACACACTTGTTGGATTTTTCCTACACTCTGCCCGGTTTGCCTTTGCCCCAGTTCAGCTCTGGTGTTTCCATGTAGCTGCAGTTTATGGAAACTAGAATCAAAGTATAAGCCTCACGTTGAACTAAATCCCCCACCATATTTTGGAGGCATTTGCCAAAACACCAAGTGTGACTATTAAAGCAAACAGACACACTTTTTCCACTTGCAGGGATCTCTCACAGTGTCTGGTGTAGAAATGTATATATGTCTGAGGTAGTTGTGGTGTATACACAGATGCAGTTGTTTTTACTTGTAGCACCCCCCACACAACCTGTCTACTGGGCATGTTGCAAAACTTACTTCACAGTCCCTCTGTTCAAGCTGAAAAAGTGCATTTTCATTATGTTACAATGCCTTAAACTGCTGCTTTTCTTCTGTTTACAGTTTATTAATTATTCAGATTTCTAAAGACGACTATGTTAAATACACAAGGCAATTTTTGGATGTTTGTTTTTACTCTTAATAAAAACACACACTCAAGGAAAAATAGTAAAGTTGGCCTAAAATATGCACTTACATATAAAATTCAAACATCTATACCAGTTTAACTATCAAATAATAACAATAAATAATAGAAAGCAAGCAAAGAAGAAAGATGTCCAGGGCTCCTGACCACCAAAGTGCTGAGCATATTTGTTTAGATGTTTGGGGAATTTTCAATAATTTAATCTCCAGGCTTTTTCAGCAAAAATTTAGATAACATTTGGGAATATCTGAGGACATTTTGGAAAATTTTTAAAGGAATTTTTTAAATCTAGCAGAAATTTTTTAGTAATGTCTTTGAATTTTGGGGGATTGTTTAATGTTTTGGAAATCTTTGATCACTTTAAAGGGAATTTCCCAAGACATCCACAACTTTTAGTGGAAATTTAGTTCATACAGGCCTCACTGAATCCTGAAACACACTCAATATGTATTAGAAACAAATGTTGTGTGTTGTAAAGTCAGACAAGCCTGTTGTCCTCAAATACAGACATCATTTTTTCTGGTGAAAACTACTTCCTGTTCAAAGACAGGGCTTAGGTTTTAGACTTATCAGGTCCCACTTACCCTAAAGAAGTGGGAGAAACTAAAAATGCATTCCAAACAAAAGCTCAGGTCTCAGGAGGTTAAATCAAATAAATGTTGGTAGGTAACAAAGGTTGGTAAAGGACGTCTAAGTCAAAGTGTCTTCTAAAATTTGAGACCACTTAGTGAAAATAAGACTTTGTATGGCCTTAGATTAAAAAGCCCAATTTAAAACTTTGGAAGACTTTATAAGGATCTGCAGGAACCCTGTCCTCAATTACACAACATGTTGACAATATTCCAGTGCCACATGTTGCCAACATACTGGGGAAATTTTCCAAGAGGGTCTTTCTCCATAGACGCATGTGCACTTGAACATCTCAGCTGTTGATCAGTAAATCAAGAGGACCGGTAATCTGACACGCCAGGTGGATTTGTTTTACACATCCATCTGGAAAACCACGTTTGGGAAAGGGAAGAGGATTTGAAAAAAACTCGGAGTCACGATGTAGCTGCAACTGAGGTCAGCGTGCGCAGCTACCGAGGAATAACACGAACCATGGCGACTATAGACATGTCAGTATACAACCTTTGTCATTTCTGAAAAGAAAACTCACTGCTGTTCTTTGTTCTTCTTTCAAAAAGAAAAACGTCAAGTTCTGATAAAACTGGCGCTTTAGCAGCATCCACGCTAAGCTCTTCCGCTATAACTGCACCGGCCTCTTGTTGCTGCTTGCTTATGTCACGAATCCGTCGCGCCTGAAAGTACTGCCCCTCTTTGCTGATTGGTCCTGTCACTTTCTAACCGGGCCCAAACAGTTCAGACGGGAGGTTTGCAAGATGGATTCGCCAGTGAAAAACACGTAAACAGGCGTATCCATCTGCTTTGCAAGGTTAGGGGACAGGCTAACAGCTAATTTCATGCTGAACATCTTCTAAAGTTCACAAGTTATCAAAATTGTTGTTTTTCCTAGCTTCCTGGCTGCTGGATCAAATTATGTTATCATTGCTAAATTTTCTCATATTAACACATTTCTGATTAATTTGGATATTTTAAACCAATAGTTTAGTATTTAGGACAGGACTTATGGATGGAGCATGCATCTATGGATCTCAAAGTTTGCACGCGTTTGTAGATGTCTGCTGTCTGGAGCCAGCTGCTTCTCAAATCTACTAGTACTCACTGCCAAGTGCAGCTTTTTGTCCAAAAATACAAAAATGTGTCGTCATTTTAATACATTTATACAATAAGAAACAAAATGATACACCTTACTGGACTGTTGGAAAACCTGTCCCGAACCTCAAAAGCTGTCTCCACAGAAGTACTAAGGTTTTAAGTCGGACAGTACCACTGGAAGTAGCTTCCTATCAAGTTGTATTGCAAAATATCGAAACACATCATCATATTTGACAAACTTAGCACTTAAAACAGCCAAGCATCAATTAATCAAATGTGACTTTTCACACAAATTGCAAACAAGTATATTTAAGTTGATATCATTTATTGCTGCATTTACAGCAAGGATCTTTTTAGTTCTTTTAAAACTGCCTTAAACTGAGACCTGGCTTGTGTCTTAGTGCCAATTCTTAACAGTTTTAAATTTTAATTCTTTCATTTATAAGCTGAAAAACAAATCTTGGGGCCCATGCTGGCTTTGATAATAACTGGGCCAAACCTCTTTTAAGACTCAAACTCAACCTAACACTTAAATTTCTTTCAGTGCTCAAAGTTTAGCTAAACTTCCTCTAAACCAAACTGTATCCATCCTTATATGCTTAATGCCTTTTTAACTACTTTGAGTGTCTGCATTACAATTGACACATTTCTCTAAGTCAGCATTTCCCAAACTTCAGTATGCTGTGGAACAGTCTGAGAGCTGAAAATCTTCTGGGGTCCACCAAAACCCTAGTACAACATGAGACACACAGTATTTAACTTTAACTTAACGTTTTTATAAACAGAGAATTCAATTTAAATGGTTTACTTTCAGATACATTAAAATTACTTGAAAGGTGTTTGAGGGGTCACAAAGTACAGTTAACTGGCCACAGATATTTATTTGTTTTAATCAGGCATCTGCAAAGACAATTTTCTTTTATAATATTCATCTCTGTAAACATACACTGTGGTGCAGTAAAATCTCCCCAGATAAAATTTATGTCTCAAAAGAAACTAATAAGTTCTTAATATTGGGAAGCAGGTGGCATAGTAGAATGTTTAGTGGAGTGTCACCAGTTAATCCAACACAAGTTAAACCGTGACACCGGTTGTATCAGACAAAATAGATGATAATAAGGTGACATCAGTTACAACTTCTGGCTGTGTTTGGTTACTTCTGGGTTAATAGAGTATTTTATGAGGACTTAAAATGTGATTTAATTTTTAAATAAAATTGTATGATTTTTAGTTTTTGTAAATAACCTCTAGAGGCCCTGATACAGTACCTCTGGGACCCACAAGTGGGCCCCAGCCCACACTTTGGGAAGCGGTGCTTTCATGTTTTTTCTTGATTTCTGATGAAAAAGTTAAACAAAACTTAAAAATGTAGGTGAATCTCAGAATGATTAGCCACCTTTGACCTAGTGCTGAACCAGGGCAAACCCACATGGAAACATTATAAGACGATTAACTTGAAAACATGAAAGCTGCCTGCAAAGGCTTAATCGAACCCTGAGCCTTAACACCTCATGAGAGATTCAAGCAAACAAACAAATACAAAACAACAAATAAGTGCTCTCTGCTTTTTCAGTGTTATTCGTTTAGATCCAGACCCACTTAGCTGTAAATATGAGAGAAATTTCTCCTCCTGTGTACTAAAGTTATCTTCACTGGTGGTCTCTTGGGATCTCACTGAGATATAACTCTGGATGCTGAAAACTGAGAACTGCAATCAGCGCGAGAGAACAGAGGATTGGTGTTTATAAGTACTAGCCCTCCATTTCCTCCTTGTGGTTGCGAGTGTTACACCACATCTTAAGTCAGGAAAACATGGCTGGTTTGCTGACAACCTTCTATGTGGGAAGTGGACACACAGAGCACATGGGAATTTACCCTCCATTGACACAAAACTAGACAGACTAAATATAGCAGGTCAGAAAATGATTGCTTACACTGTTGATGTTTCATTGAGTTGCTTAAACAATAGCTGGTGCTTTCCCATGGTATTGCAACAAATTTTATTTTTGTGCAGAGGCCAGCGTCACTGTTTGCAATAGTTTTCTCACCAAATATTGCACAAAAGAGCCAAATTGAAACACAGTGCACATCAGAGGATAAAGTAAAGAAGTTACAATATGGAAATGATAAAGTTTAAAGAAAATCTTCAAAAGAAATTTAAGTTCAAACCTCAAAAATGTGTCACCCACAGAACCAACCTTAATTTAGTGTTTACAGCTGCTGAACATCACAGAACCAGTGCAGATGAACATGCACACACTCACGGCTGACCTTTTCACCACTTGCCTTAATTACTCCAAACACTTACACCGTTTCATATACATGTTTGATGCCAGATGTTGAGATCAAGAGAATTCCTGCTGTTGAGGAATGTGAGCCTTTCTGGAAAAAATAATGAGGAGTCAGAGCAGGCAGAGCCACGGTACAGGTGTGGGTGGAGGCCACTGAAATATATATATCCCAGAAGGGGAAATTTATTAGTTTCCTTTTTGCCAGTACTATTTTATTTTGGTGGGGCAGACTTCCACTGACTAAGATAATGTAGTTTATGGAAAATATATAGCTCAATAGCTGTTAAAGCTAAATGTGTGGGCTACAGTTGCAATGACAACTTGTTTTAGTTGTAGTGAATCAAAGCATTAGCCAAAAGTTTGTAGATTCGCTCATCCTCTTTTGTTTAATTTGTCAATTTAAATAATTTACTTTATTAGATATGACATGAAAGTAGATTAACCCTTTAAAGCACAGGTGTCCAAACATTTTTTCACAGAGGGCCACGCAGAGAAAAAAATAGGCATGACGGGGACACTTTGATATTCCTCTCTTTTATTGTGTTAAACAAATCCAATGTAGGTTAAAATATGCCTACTCTGAAAATCAGACCCTGAGATGGATTATAGCTGTAATACTTTTGTCTTTATTTATCCAAGAATAATAAATCAAGCTGTTGTTAGAATTTTGGCTGTCAACAACTACCTAGTAGCCAAGTACAGGTGGATTTCAGCCATGGCAGGTAGCAGTGACTCCAATGAGCCACTTTGGCTAGCTAAATTTATCGGGGACATATCCTGAGCTTTATTCTAAACGGGCTCAGTGTTTGTGAACACTGCTACAGTGGAAGATGCTTAATGCAATGAGGCTTTTTGCACATGGGAGGCAACTTTTCCCCAAAATAAACATGAAGTGCAAGTTTTGGGCCCATTTTTTTATTTGACCAGAAACTTAATTGGTTTAATTTCAAAGAAATGCATGTCTCGTACAAATACATTTTAGCATGCCAGAGTCAACTTTAATCTCCAAATAGTATTTCCACTACTAGCCACAGTGGCTGGTGAGCAAAAAGAACGTAATGTTAAGCCCTGGTTTTCAATATGTTTACACTGGTGTCATCACTGCATAGAACAGTTCAATGTAGAGAGACATCCACTGCTGTAACCAGTGGTTTAACATATCCTTGCACATTTAAACCTTTACTTCCAAGCAATACATGTTCAGTCTGATACTTACTGCAATACAGCTAGTATTTATAGATTATAATCTTAATTTGTATGCTTATTTTTTTATTCACTTATTCATCACTTTATTTGTAATTTTAGATGACTTACTGCTTATAAATATGTTTATATTTTTTCCTTCTCTACATAATTCTTAATGCTTATTTACAGTGTAATAATTCTTCTACTGCTATACACTTCTAGCTGCTGTAACACTGCAATTTCCAATTTGGGATCTGTATAGTACATCTATATATCCAATTTTGCCACTTATTCTGCCTGTTTCTACCACTTTTTTGCCAATCTAACTGTCTATTCATCTATTTTTATAATCTAGTCGTGAAAAATGCCCCCTAGCTCTTCTTTTTCAAACGTTTGTTAACAGAATTAACACAGCCATACCAATGTTATAACTACGAAGAACAATTAAGTCACAAGCACTATTTTTATGTTGTAATGTGGGCCATACCTTGTTTTATTTTTAGAGTTTGCTGAGGGCCAAATGAAATTGGATAAAGGGCCACAATCGGCCCCCAGCCCACTGTTTGGACACCCCTACTTTAGAGCATTGTCAGAGGAAAGAGGAAATCAGCATAAATAAACATAAAATCATTATACTGAAACACAGAGGTTTATACTATAAAGTATCTTTGAGGAAATTTGTGTTTTAGCAAAATAAAAAAAAATCAGACGGAGAGCCAGGGTTTGAGGAGTTAGGTAACGTTAAGTAACGTTATTACGGTGTAAACCCTGTTAAGTTAGGTTGTTTACGTACAATGACGTGACAGTAAATAACTAAATGAAATTAGTGGCTCCTCGTGGAAGTCTTGTGTATTTCATTTCGTAAAAGCCTGATTCTTACCTAAAAACAAGCAGAAGAGATCCACTCCGACCAGTAACTTTCTCCGGCTGTGGTCTTTGCAGTTATTGTTGTTCAGTGAACTCCCGCCGTTCCTCGTCTCGGCTGCCATACTTTTCTCATAAATCAAACAGCGTTGCATTTAAAACGTGTTGTGTGGTTCAAATCAAAGTGAATGAAAACCTTGTTAAAAGCTATCGCAGTGCTGAGTTGACTTCATTTACTATCTACTAAAAGTCGTTTAACGGAATCCTAAAGAGGAGTAGTCATGTGCTGTTAGCCTGCTAATAAGAGAATAAGCTCTTTCAAACCACTAGTCCCTAACAATCTGGCTTTCTTCTAACTTCTAACCATCCTTTACTCCTTTCCTCCGGACTAGTGAGAGTCCTGCGACAGCCTTCCAAGAAAGCCACACCTCCGGCCCCTCCTCTGTCAATTGATGCCATATGCCAGCTCCTTTACGGGCTTATTCCCACACTCACCTCTGGGTGCTGGGGATGCCCACGCAGCAGTGAAGGAGGGGGATTTTACACAGAAGAGTCAGACATCCAAGAATAAGAGCACAAGTTGTGGGTGATATCTATGAGGTTTGTTTTCGTGTAGTTTGTTCCACATGGAAACCAACTACAACAAGATGTGGGACTGACTTTTCAGCTGACAGTGACAAATCCTTTAGAATAAGTATGCATCACTGAGAAAACTGTGGAGAAATTACATTCAGCCTTAACAACGATGAAAGCAAGGTTAAGCGCTAACAAAAGTATTAAAGCAGAGCAGTGTCTAGTTTTACCTTGCTTATCGGCAGTCTTTTTCAATTACGAACGATTTTAGACCCTTTTTAGAAGTGCTGGAGCAGCCTTAAATTTCATCTTTTCACCCTCAAATTAATTTTTACAGGAGTTAAATGTGCCTCTAGGTTTTATTTAAAACTTGACAGAAAATTTTCAAATATTTTAACATTTTAGCAAGCAAAAAGCTGACTTCTAAAAGATGACTCCAATGAGAGATGGCTCTGTAGCAAAAAAACAGGAACGTCTGAGTACAAAAATGTTGGGACGCTGGTAGAATCCCAAGAGTAGACAACTGTGTGTCAGACCCTTTGTTTGTTTGTTTTTAATTGTTTTCTAAAATAAATATTCACAACTCAACCATAGTTTATCTTTTGGTCAGCAGTAAGTATTTTCACCCATTTTTCTAATTTTCATTCTACGAGATAGAATTTTGTCTATCACTGTTACTCAAATTTCACCTGAAATTTTCTAGGGATGTACAATATTGGATTTTTGATAATATCTACAAATTATTTTTAGCTGATACCAATATTTAAATGTTGGTCAGATTTAAAACTTCTGTGTTTAAAATGCAGTCTAGTGTAAGGAATGAGGATTATTACAAGAAGGCTTCAGCTGACGTAGGTCTGTTGGTTAGAACTAAAACTTCGTTCTGCCAATATTTACAGCTGATGTAGGCAGATTTTTAAAGCCAAAACATCAGTTGTAAATATCGGCAGAAATGTACGTATCTGATAGGGCTGGAAAATTGAGAAAAAATTAGATTAAATTGCAATATGGCCTGCTGCAATTTTAAAATCTCAGAAGGTGCAATATTTCTTTAGTCTGAAATTTGCATCAAAATAGCAGTTTTAAACTTTTTTTGCTGCAGAGATGTTATGCATTACATATCATGCAATCATTCAAGTGTAAAAATATTAACTTCTTCAATTTGTGTACTTTTTTCTTATTAAATATGAGGATGAATTAAAAATTATTACTCCTTTCAATACAACAATTTATATACAAGTTGCAATAGTAAAACTCATCAAAATTAGATTGTTCTGTTTTTCAAAGGTGTTCAGCCCTTGTTTGATCTAAAAATTGTGTTGGTTGTCACATAGAATGATTTATTGTTTGTTGGAAAAAAAAATAAGATGAGGAATTTAAGGAATAACTGCATATCAAATCGCAATTGCAATATTGTGGGGGGGTTGCAATGGGATTATTTTTCCAAATTGTTCAGCCCTAATATCCGATACGATAATTCACTTTTTGCTGAACTAGTAACTCCTGATACAGATTTCATACAGATATCCCTAGAAATGTCTGTTCTTAGTGTTGGTCTTCTTTTTCAGCTTCCCTCTATTCCTCCTCCTCAGTCTACCCCCACTCTCACCGTCTCCATCTTTGATATCACCTTCCACATCATTAAAAACAAGTGGTTTCCGTTTTGACTGGTTGCGTTGGTGGTGACAACTGTGCTAATATTGTGTCTAACTTCTGACCCTAGAGGTTACCATTATGCTTAAAAAATATGTTTTAGAGAGTGAGATTATGTTTAGAGTTTTGGACAGCAAAGAGCAAATGAGTTTTGCAAATTGTGTCTAACCAGGAAAAGTGTTTAGATTTGCCAACATGGGGGCCGATGTGATGAATTAGTTTAGGCAGTTGACCGTTTGGTTCAGAGGATGGGAAATGGTGTTTTGGCAATTGTGAAAACCTGGAAAAAGGCAGATGACGGTGCAGCCAAAGGTAGGTTACTTGTTGAGATTTTATCTGAGCAGGCACGCAATTTACGTATTGGTAAAAGGCCTCATAAATGTTATTGTAGGAAAAATAGTATTGTTACACCGTGGAGATAAAATGTGGTAAGTGCTTTACTCAGAACTTTGATATTATGGTGTAATTATGTAGCATTTAAATATGGCTCAGCGCTCACGCCAGTGGTTCCCAAAGCGAGGGTCCAGACCCCCTGGGGTCATGAGACACTGAGAGGGGGTCACAAGATGCCTTCAAAAACCCTGAGTGTTTTTAAACAGTTTAAGTTGTACATTTTACCAGTTTTTGTAATTATGCTTGAGATTAATTAAATTTAAAATAAAAACATGGTCATTTGGTGAGATTTATGCTGAAGTCAAAGTAAAGTTTATATAAATTCTTAAAACTGATGTCTGCACATGACTCATTTTTAATAGATAATCTATTCCTCTACCACCTCTAAGGTACAGTGCGGATCTCAGCTTGCGGGCATTGTTGTTTTGGAGGTTGCAGGCTGATTAGTTTGGTAATCCAGGGTTTAAGCTGGGCATACACTGTGCAGTTTCAAACTGACTTGGTAACAGATGTATTTGATTGTCAGCTCGCACTGTGCGACTGAATCATGCACAAATCACACATGATTTGTGCTTACGCAATGCAGTAAGATGGTCGTGCATGACCTGAGAGTTCACACTGTATGAGTGATATTGGGATGGACTGTGACAAAAATCTGTGGAGTTTCCTTTGAAAAGTCTCACTTATTGAGGTTGAAGTCGTATCTAATCATATCATCTTGTCTATTACACACAATCGGCATCACCATATTTCTTTCTCGTCTATTTAGGATATTGCCTGACAGTTAAAGAAAGAAAAAGCTCCCAAGTGAAGAATTATGCTCGTGGTTCTGCTTTCACTGTGGGAATGTGTGGAATTGCACAACCAAAATATCAAACATTTCAGAAATCCATCTGACCAGTGAGGAGCTGCTGGTCGGGCTGTGGTTGGCTGTTGTATCTCTCTGTATGACAAATGATGCATAATCTGACTGAAAGTCGGCAAGTCTTCCAAGCTATTTGTGCGACTCAAAATTTGTGTCTGAATCGGATGAAATTTGCCAAGTGTTCACCCTGCTTTAGGGACGGGATTAAACACCTGCGAGAAACTTGCTGATTTTATAAAAATAAGGCAAAATCATATATCAACAACAAATATTTATTTGATATAACACAGAAACAAAACATATAAAAAATCCTTAAACACAAACAACTACAGGTGACAAACTTGCTTTTTGTCTCATTTGTTTTGGATCAAGTGCAATGACTCAATTTGTGCTCAGTTTAACTTAAAAGGAAAAAAGCAAAGAACACTATGTGATAATACACCTACACAAACAAAAAGGCAAAATCAGAAATATCATACAGTCATAACAGCAGCTTGTTTACTGATGGTTTCTTTTCTTCACTGCAGGAAGAAACAGAAAGGTTTCAATTATGACTTGTCTTCCACAGAGATGTTCTTCAAATCCAAAAAGTTTCTCACAATGACATTACCAGCTTGACTTAATACTGTGATCAGAAGGTGTCAGCATAAAGCGGCGGGGGAGGAAGGAGTCCCAGCTCTGTGAAGTCAACCTCCTGTTCACTGTCATACAAAACACAAAGAGACATCACAGTTAAAGAGGAGAATATGCCAAAGAACCTGAAGTAATCTGAGTCCTCTGCTGGGGATATAAATAAAGATCAAACACAGCCTAGCTTCTCTTACTGATTACAAGGAAACAGTCGACACTTACGGATACGGAGGCTCCTCAACAGCGCACAAGAAGTCTGTATGAGGACAAGCAGATGAAAATGTCACTGTCTGCATGACTCCAGTTTACAGGGATTAGATAAGTGTACCACGTAAGTTATTTTCCATTTCAGGCTTGACGCCAACCCGTGTTCAGACCTTAGTGCTTTTAAAGAGATCTTAGAGTATCCTCCTCTTAGACCCACCAGTATCAGTGAGAGTGATGTAAGTGGTGACAACAGAGCAGACATGGAAAGAACATCAACTCTGCAAACTTACCCTGTGGCTCAGCACTTTGTAAGGGGTAGATGAGATTAAATTAAAGGTTTTATTGGAAGGAAATGAAATTAAAATGTTAACAAAAATTTAAAATGACATCATAATGACATGATTTGGTTGTTGAAATGGAAAAGACAACACTTTACTTTGTCGGGGTTGCTCCCTCACTGTCAGCGACGTCGCCAAAGTCGTCTTTGCTGTGTTGAAAGAAGATGTTGAGTTTCTGCAGGGCCTCATGTCGCATCCTGAGGGTTGAAGACAGGGTGCTGTAAAGACTTATCAGCTTTACGTGCAACTATTCAAACTAATCAATGACATATACAGGAAGAGATCACCTCTTAAGTATTTTAGTACCCAATATAGTTACCCTTTGCTCACTTGTATAGATCAGTGTTCACATCCTAAAGGTGCCGATCTCTCAATATGTTTCAACAGAATCCAAAGGCTGAAGATGAGGATAGTAGTGCAACTTATCCTTTAAAGTTTCCACTACATTACCTCAGAATCAGTAACTTGCTGTCAGGCTACTTAACATTTCTCTGAATACTTTGAAGGTCCTTAATATAATGATGTAGGCCACGCAACCTCAGATACACAAGCCCTTCTTCTACCCTAGGCAAAGAAGAAATTAACAGGGCCACAAGTTCCCTGGCATCCACAAAACAGAGTAAGAGCTGAGCCACGGGACATAAAAAAAACCAGATGGCATCTAAGTTCCCAAGCTTAGAGTTTCAGCTGAGGTGCGTCTACCCTGGAGTTTAAAAAAATGCCTTTAGAACATACTGGAAAGGGCTTAAGGAGGGCAAGATATGCCCATTGCCCCCATCCTTATCAGCCATAACATCACCAGTCTTTGCTGCTTTTTATATTTGATTATGAGCCATAATGGCATCACCCGAGTCTAAAACGATGATGTATGATCATGCAGAACACACAAGTTCACACATTATCCAATAGATTAAAAAACAAAACAAAAAAAACATGGTTTATTCACAATCTTGGGCAACAGAATGACATCCTTCACAATCCTAGATTGTCAAAGGGACGTCTTCGATTGGTTCAGTGTGCAAACTTCTATGTTCTGCTGCTACTTGTGTATGCAATGGTCAATGATTTTAAATGGGGAAACAATCATATCTGGTCACATAGAAGACATAATCTAATATATATTAGTCTTCATTGTAAGACAAAACATTTGCTTATTTGCACTCCTGGGCAACAGCACTACATTACTCCCAATCCTGGAATGTCACAGTGACGGCTCTGATTGGTGGAGCCCACCTTGACCCACAAATGCTGCTAGCGTCTACTAGTGAAGTTCAGGGTCCTGGAAAAAGTGTGTGTTAACAGTTGCCTCTATGGTGACGTCAGATGGCACCACACGTGTGGCCATCAGATCAGCCAGTTAGTAGCAGTAGACAGTTTCAGATAATTTGAGATGAGTCCATTGCTCACAACTGAATGTTGCTTCTTTAAAAAAGTGGACAAACTCCCCTCTAATATCACCAGATCAAAGTGCAAAAGGACATTTACTGACCCAAACTTTGCTGCCGGTGTTTCTATTAGTCACCAAAGTATAAGCATATCCCAATACGGAGATAAAAAGAAGTTAAAACCTCTTCAAAATTGTTTTCTAGGCTCAGGTTCAGGAAGTGAATTCTATCATTCAAATCCCCTGTTAACTTTCACAAAGTCCCTTCATCAATGATTTGGGAATCAAGCCAGCTACACCCAAATGCTTGTGACTATAAAACATTTACTTTGATGCAGAAATAACATTAAAGAGCAAAGAAAAGGGAAAAGTTACATGACTGTGCACACATTTTTGAGAGGGTGAAATATCTATCCAGCAATCTATCGAGTTTCTCTTGATCAATCAAGGTTCCGTAGTGTGCAGATTTGGGATACAAGGCACCGTATGCCATTATTAACAAATAAATTTAAGCTAAAACCATTATCTGTAATTGATGTTTAAATGTAGTTCAGACATAAAACATCAGTCCTTAAAGCACACAACTTAAAGTTTGAGAATGAACAAATTTAAGTCCATTAATCAATCTTTAAATTGTAAGGAATGAAGATGAATACAAATTTACAGTCAAAATATCAGTTGTGGATATCGGCAAATGTTTCATATCTGCTAATACCAGTATTTCAATTTTTAAGGTAATATCTGCTGATACTTAAATACAAACTGCATGTATTTATCTCTAATGTGGTGTTGAAAATGTCATTACTAATGTAAATAATATAATAATAATATTGTCATCTGCCAATCATTTCAACAGCAGAATATGTTGTTACTGTTGGCAGCTGGCGGTCAACATTTGTTGGTTCAGTAGACATTTCTAGTTTCAGCACGCTCCAGCGGCCATAGAAGCATCTGTATACAGGTGCATCTCAAAAATGAGAAAATCACGACAAAGTTCTTTATTTCCCATGATTAAGTTAGGAAGATTAAGTTAAAGAAGTGATACTTTCATATATTCTACATTCATCTTTACAAGATGAAATATTTTGAATTTTTTATTTTAATATTGATGATTATAGCTTACAGCTCACAAAAATAACAAAAAAATCACTATCTCAAAACAGAATTTCAGAAACACCAATCAAAAAAGCATATATATATCACAGAAATGTTAAGCTTCTGTAAAATTATGCTCATTTATGCATTCAGTAACTGGTTGGAGCTCTTTTTTGCATAAACCACTAAATTTGGCGATGTTGCATGGAGCCAATCAGTCCACGGCACTGCTTGGGTGTTATGAAGACCAGGTTGCTTTAATAGCAGCCTTCGGCTCATTTGTTGTTGAGTCTGATGTCTCTTATCTTCCTCTTGATTCTCAATAGGGTTCAGGTCAGCCAAGTTGGCTGGTCAATCAAACAGTAATACCATGGTCAGCAAACCAGTTTCTGGTAGTTTTGGTTTCACTGTGGTCAGGTGCCAAGTCCTGCCGGAAAAAGAATCAGTATCTCCATAAAACTTCCCTCAGCAGAGGGAAGCATAAAGGTCTCTAAAATCTCCTGGTAGATGGCTGGCAGTGTTGACACTGGACTTGATATAGCACAGTGGACCAACAGCAGCAGATGACATGGCACCCCAAACCATCACCGACTGTGGACACTGGAAACACTGGACTTTAAGCACCTTGGATCCTGGGCCCTTCTGATCTTGCTCCAGACTCTGGGACCCTGATTTCTAAATGAAATCATAATTGACTTTCATCTGAAAACAGGACTGTGGACCACTGATCAGTGGTCCAGTTTGTTTTCTCCTGAGAAGCTTAGCACATCATCAGCACATCTGTGATGCTTGAGATAGTGGATTTTGAATTTCATGAGCTGTAAGCTGTAACAATAAAAAAAAGTCTTAAAATATTTCACTTTGTATGAGAAGATGACAAAGATATACAAAATATACATTAAAAATATGTACAATATTACAAGATACATAATACTGTATATATTTCGAATGTGTATTTTGTATATCTTTATGTCTATGTATACATTTTAATATAATTTTGGCAATATGCTTTGGCACTGATTTAAGTTGTGTAAGATATATGTAACAGCTTTATCTGACTTTATATCACTTCTGATTATGGCATATTCCTCATAGGATCCCTTTCTATATCATTTTGGTGTTTTATTTTTGAAATTATCATGTTAGGTTACCTAATCAGACACTGATGGACTTCAGCTGTGTTAAGCATTTCTGTGCTGAGAAACATCTTTATATCATAGTAAACTGGATATATGTGGGGTTTAAAAATGGGGATAAAACATAGACATGCATTTTAATAGTTCCAGGCATTTGTAAGGGCTCTTCTTTCCTCTTTTAAAGTATCACAAAGCTTATCTGAATATTTATCAAAAATAAAATTAGTAGTTATGTGTCTACAATAATAGAGAAGAGGACATCACAGCCACGTTAAATTAAAAAGAAAATTGTTTTAGATCCTTCAAAGACCAAAGTATCAGGGCTTTTTTTATAAATTTGTTCAGCTTTCCTTGATATTTTTGTTCTTACCAATGTTCAATATTTACATTATAATGAAATATAAAAAAGCTGTGCCCACACATCATATGTCCACTCTCTTTTCCTCGAGAAGAGGTGAGATGTAGAAAGATTTATGCAGAGAGAGCGTGCCAAAGTATCTGCTTTGACACCTGTGCGTTGGAGACTCACTGCGTGTGTAGGTCCTCCAGGTTGGCATCGCTCAGAGTGTGCTGGGCGCTGACATGGCTGCACGCTGTCAGAGCGAACACAGGAAGGGCATGGGGTGGAGGGTATGTGGGGGGGAGGGAGGTACGGGGGGTAAGTTATGCAAGGGTAATAAGACAGAGTGGGGAGGGAGTAAGGAAATGGCATGGTAAAAAAGCACATCAAAGGCATGTAGCAGTCTGACATATGTCAGTGCAAAACATAAAACAGCCACTAAACCAGACAGCAGGGGAGGGGGGGTAAAAATCCCCTCTTCTCATGTTTTAACTTCAAAAGGAGGGCAAGTTAAACGTACTCACACATATCAGGCAATGAGGCCGTCTGCTGGGGAAAGCTACAACACAGAAAGAGAGTAATTACATACCATGTGCCACATAAATTCAGTCATATCTTTAACAAAGGATGGGTTAATGCACTCTTATGTGGTCAGCCAGTCTCAAATGAAAGCATCTTTAAGCCACAGTAAAGGATATCTTAGTCTTACTAGTTTTCATTGGTTGAGAGAGTCTCGTCCTCACAGGCCCACTCCTCACTGTCATCTGTGACTGTGGGGAAAAAACTGATTAATAGTAGTGTGCATGCTGATGATAGATGTCTGGCTGAGTAGAAACCAAAGCCCTCAGCTAACATGGCATTCCTTCACAATCACAAAATAACAAATGGCTGTCGAGAGGATGACGACTAGTTAAGATATTCAGGTCAGGCTTTTTTTTTGTGTGTGTGTGTGACTCTTTGGCTGTGTGTGACTGCTCTCTGTCATCAAGTCAGTAGATTATATAAACCAGTTGTGTTTTCTGTCTTTTTCAGGCTGCAGCCCTTTGTGAGACGACAAAAATGCTAATGCAACATGAAGGTCAGAGATTACAGAAAAAAGCAGCTCAATGCTGTGCAAAGGCTACTTATACTTACAACTGCTTGTCAATACAGGATGGCTAGAGGATCTGCAAAAAATAATTAAATTAAAGAGATAAATTATTGATCTTGGCTCACAGTGTTGGGCTGGATGCAAATAGCATTTGATCAAGATGCCAAAGGACGGTATCAGGATCTACCTGCTCCCCATGCTGATAGTGTCTCCCTCATGGTTGCCTCCTCGTCCAGCAGCTTGGGCCTTCTTCCCGAGTTCAAGCATCTCCTTGATATTTAGTTCAACATTCATGACTGAAATATAACCGTCTGCCAGACACAGGAGAGAGTACTTACTGGAAAACTGAAAAACTTATATCATAATGTGAAAAAGATGAGGCACAGGAAAAGTCAGGCTACAACTCTGTTATAGCAGGAAAATCCTTCAATACAAACTGGTCTAACAAACATATTCTATAATCTCCAATCAGGATTTTATTGAAGACTTTCAACAATTTATGTCTGGACTCACACTTGTGGTTTGTGTCTCGGGCCAACCATTTGCCTTTTGGGCAGTTGGTGGTTCGAATGATGCTGACTATATCCCCAGTTTTCACGGGTAGGTCGTTCTTGCGGACCTTGCTCGCCAAAATCACTTTGGCATGGTACATGGGCTCCTCTTCACCTGTCACCTGAGTGGATCACATCCCAATTATATACACAAAGTGAGGTGAATAACATGTAAAAAGCAGTATCTTGTATACTAACTGTGACTTTTTAAAGGGATATTTACCTATTTTTAAGTTGAGTGGTATAAGGTACTTGGTAATGGTAAGCCACAAAAGTCCACATAGCCCCTGTAAGGAGAGTGTGCTGGGGGCACTGGCTAGGAAAACTAGGCTGTACAGCACTAAAGATGGTTACAGCAGCTCTGGAGTTACTGAAGCCAACGTTGTGTTTTTATGTTTACTTCGCTGAAAACATTATTACATTGCAGGCCTTCTTGAATTTATTTATTCATATATTTTTTACTTTATTTGAAAGATAGGACAGTGGGTAGAGCTGAAAACAGGGATAAGAGAGTCACGAATAGCATGCCAGGAAAGAATCACAGGCCTGACTTGAACCCAGACTGCATACATGGAGAACAATCACTAGGCCCAGGCTATTCAGTTGGAGGCTTTGGGGCCAGGTCAGGCTCCTGATTTCATTTTTAGTGGCCTTTTGAGTAGACAATTAATGCTTAAAAATGATGCACACAAGATTTTTTTAAAATAAAGAAACATATGCTTATTATATTTGTATGACTGTCATGTTAACTTCCCAATTTATTTGTCCCACCTCACAGTGTCCTATAAATTCCTATTTATACAAATGCTATCATTACTGCCCAACACATGCACTGCTCACAAGACAAAATGTCTTTCTCCTGAAAAGATGACAGAAAGGAGCTGCAGAGAGCAGACTGTTCAACAATGGACAGAGAAGTATGAAATTATTGATTATTGAAGTGTGCATTAGAGCCAGCGGTGACCTTTTACAGGTTTGAGCTAAGTTATTTCGTAGAGCTGTTGCACCAGTCCATCACACTGATAATCTATCTTCCTTGAAGATGCCCTCAGCGCTCTCTCCTCAAAAGGGCAAAGCATACTGACTCTTCCGGACGATTACCACGTACCTTATACAACTAATCTTCACACATACAAAAACATCCCTTTAATATCTTGGCATGTAGGAAAATCACTTGGATGAAGCAAAAATCACTGTTTATTTTTGATGACTGTCTCACTTACTTTGTACTTCTTTTTCATCTCATTTTCCTTCTTCTCCCTCTCCTTCTGCTCCTTTTTCTCCTTCTCCAGTCGCTGCTTCTCCCTCTTCTTCTGTTCTTTAAGGTCAGCAGTGGTGGGGCTTTGGGGTTCTTTTCTGAAAATAAATCAGACAGTTTACAGTGTATGCAAATATAGCAAACATGTTAACCAAAGTACACATACTACCTATGATATAAACTAAACTATGAGCCAACAATAGTAGGTTGAAAAATAACAAACCAAAATGTATTTCAAAGTGTTAAAAAAAAAGGTGTAATGATGTGTCTGAATAATGTGCTGTGATGATACCGGAGGGTATGACTGTGAGCTGAATGGACATGTTCTCCTGATATGCTGGCTGCCCTGCAGTTAGAGAAAAACAATCAGAGAAAAATCAATTTCTGCTTTGTATTAGACAGAAATGTCAGTGATAAAACACGGGACCTATATGACTGAAAAAAGCATACCAGGGATTCCTCGGCCATATGTGAAGACACGCCTCCTCCTTCTTGAAATAAACAGACAAATCTGAATTAAACTCAGATGATTGAGACAAAGAGGCTCATAGGCACACTGAAGATGATTAAAAACGTAGTTACCATCAGGAGGTTGTCAGCATATGGATCTGTAAAACACAGTGAGGTAAAGGTCTGTTAAAGGTCTCGTTAAACTTAGAAAAAAAATATAAAGTCAACATTCTTACTCTTTATACTGCCTTTTCCTTTACGCAGGTTCTGGGCCAGGATAAATTTGTTAAGGTTCTCAACGTCCTCATACACGTTATCACTCGTCTCATAGTAACTGTCCTGTTGAGTTACACTGGAGTGGAGCAAAACAAATAAAAATGCACAGATAGGAATTTAAATTACATGCAGAAATGTGAAAAATTACACTTAAATGTAGGGATGTAACAACACCTCTACACTCAAATTAAATGAGAAACAAATATGGCCAATATATATCAATTAGATAAAAATACAAATTGCAATGCTTTCACGACCAGAAGAGGGTGCTATCTGATATTGGCTTCTCTTATCAGACATTAGTAGCTGAAGAAGAGAGGCATACAGGCATGGTGAAAGCAAATTAAGATTGACAGTCATGAATTTCGGTAAAAGTGAGAGTCTAAAGGTGAAGAGAGCAAAAAGCAGACACGACTGCAAAGCTTGAGACAATGAGGCACAGTAAGAATTAACACTGGGAAGCGGATTGGAAACCCTGCTCACCTAAATGAGTGCAGGACCCACACAGATTACTACGCGTGGAGATTTGGGTCGATGATTAACAGATTAGAGCCAGTTGTAATGTGAATGAAAACTCACAGTAGGTGACACGAAATTGAAAAGAAATTCACGGTCTTTAACAGCTGTCTGTGCATGAATGTTGGACATAGAGCCATGAAGTGTTTCATTGAAGAGATTTCCCTATTGGAAATTTACACTAATTAATTTACTTTCCTTTGATTTCCAGTTGTTTTAAAATCCTTAAGTTTAAAACAAAAGCTTCAGATAGAGATAGTGGATTTTTGGCGAGATCTGATATGCTGACATTTCCAAAATAATTCAGCTGACATCGATAGTGATACTAAATGTGGATCAGACTTAAACTCCAGCCTTTAAAACACATTCTTAAGTGTGAGATGGAATAAGTGGCAATGAGTAAAGAAAAAAGACTTCAGCTGACGTAGGTCTGCTGGTCAGCCCAAAACTCCACTAACCTACTTGTAGTACGGCCATTACTTACAGATGATATAGACAGATTTTTATAGGCAAAATATCACCACTGGAAAAGCTGAAGATTCTTGGTTGCACAGTTAAAATCTGGTAATCTTCCTATGGCCATTGAGATCAGTGGATTCAAAAATATTCCCAGAGAAAACCGACTGTGAATTGTGTGATTCAGGAGAAGTACAAAGTCA